>NW_028186412.1:298055-313656 GCF_003343005.1 Rhea americana | reverse complement strand
GGAGCTACAAATCAGTACTTCTCTGGAAATCCTGAAAAAATGCCTACCTACCTCAGTGAAGTTTTTAGAGTTCAGATTTGCTGTTAACTTGAAATAGTAAGCTACTCAACCAACTGTATGGCACAGCCAATTCTGTTGGAAAAAATGATGAACTAGATCCTCATACATCCTCAACTATAAATCAGAATGAATTTCTACTTCCCTTTTCCAATTAGCTTCTCTTACACATCTATTACCATGCTGTTCAAAACAAACAAACAAACAAAAAAAAGCTTCCAAAGCATTCAGACAAAAGGGAAAAACAAAAGGCAAAGGCTACTCTTGGTATGCTGAACTTCAAATCAAAAGAACAAAACACTTCCAAACAACAAAAACAAAAAAACACCCCACCATTATCACTAGGTTTTCATTTTGTGTATGACACACCCTATCAGCAAGTTTAGTTGAAAAGCTGATAGAAAGGAGGAGTAAATTGCAGTGCATACTWATACAAAAGAAATTTCCTGTTGCTTACCTCAACTGCTTTTTCCTGAACAAGCTTCCTTGCATGTTCTTCCTCCTGAAGTTTCAGTTCCAGCTCTTTCATTTTTTTCTAGTCAAAGTTAAATGAAAATGGTATCATTACTAACAAAGTTGAGAGCACAAAAAAAGATATCAATTCAACTTATTACTTCAAGCTAAGTGAAGATTGTAATCAATTCTAGAGTTTTACCTGTATATCTGTAAATACAGTAATCAAGCGCTTATACTTAAAACCACAATGATTTTTCTAGTTTTACTTCCACAATTGGTACCTGAATTTAAGACATTAGCCTTAAATAAGCCCACTAAGGGAGCAATAGGGTAATAATAATCTACTTTATGTTTTTTAATACAACTAAAGAGAAGGATGGTGTTTTGTGTACATTATCCTGAAAGATTTTGTAAAAAGAGCTAATAAAGGTATGCCACCTATCATTACAGTTGACTGTGATGACACTTGCTTTATTTAGACTACTAAAGATACTTTTTAGTATCTAATTCAAACTCTTGRAAGAGAAGTTTTAAACACCTAACTYRCTTCTACTAAAAACAAGGAGAAAAATTTATATACCATGTACCTAAGACATTCAAGCAAAACTGATGAGATTTCATCTTTACAGTTAAAAGCARGCAAAAAGCCTTTCCAAAGCTCCTTTCAAAGAAAAGAGGTAACAGGAGAGGCAAAATTTCTCTTTGTGGACCCTTCAACAAGATGAAAAACTTGTTTAAGTAGGATACACTTAAACTCCCAATGTAGAAGTTACCAAACGCATTTCTGATTTTATACAGCAGAGTGAAAATGATCCAGAGTGCCAGGACACACAAAAACTTGCTTTCTCTTTCCCAAAGATGGAACATTATTCATAGAGYCACTAAAATAACAGCTATAATTGTATACTTTTATTTGCATTATTTATAACCTCAGTACACCGAAAACCCAAAGGAATGTTAAATAATTCTGCTTTACTTAAGTGTAACGTAAGATATGACTGTTTATACAAAGGTGTTAAAACGCAAATCCCTGGATAAGCATCCATGATAAAAGCACTATATAAAGGAACTAGGTTTTCCTTTTTGACAAGAATTTATTCTYTTCATACAAGTCGGATATACTCCAGATAAAGTCATCTTCCACCCTTTTCAGCCTGTGTCACAACTCGTGTTTTCCACTGGGACAGTCACACAAACAGAAATCCCAGTTTAACATGTTAGGTATGACAAAATTTAATATGGAAGTACTGAAGCAAATGCTTATGCTTGAAACCAAGTGTGATATGTAGCTGAACCAATACTTCTTTACTGAAATAAACTAAGTATTCACTCAGTCAGTAGTCTCAGCTACAGGCATAGCTCAAACTCAGAGTTCATGCAGGGCATGCTGGAAATTGTCCATTTATGTGATACTCCTAAAAGGAAATTACATTTCTGTTTATGGAAGGAGAGAGGGAAGCATCAAATATTCCCACTTACAATTCAGTGCTCAAAATGGCTACAGTTTACATAGGGAGATGCAGATGATTGGTCTGTCACCACAGGGACCAACTAGGGGGTCAGGCCAGGGGCCTGGCTAATAGTGAAAATATGGGCATTCCCTGATTACAACTCCCATAATATAAGGCAGCATGACACAAAAGGGAAATCMAGGTCAGCACTGAATTGACTCAAATATACTGCTCATTTATCACTAACAAAACATTTCAATGAAAACTGGAAATCTAGTATTTCAACRTCTTGTTTTAACCTAGCTTCAAAAAGGATTTTGATCACCTTGCACATCCTTCTGGCTGTCACTGAAACAAATTTAAAATAACTTTAACCAAAGTAGACAGGAAGGGATGAGACCTCAAAGACGCAGAATCCCTAAATTTCCAAAAAATTGTCTGCTGGGAAAAATATCCAAATTAGTTTCACCACAGAGGTGGTGGAACTAATTATCTGTGTGCTTCACTACCTTGCCAGTCAGCACCTGCTTTCTATAACAGTCAGCACAGACATAGCTCAAGCAAGGCAGGTGTTACTTCTCCCCACCTGGCAATTAAAGGATATTGAACAATTAGAGGTGTTAAGTAGCACACAGGCATAATATGATGCTAAGACTCCTCACTTCTGTTGTTCAAAGAAGTGCTTCTAGTGGGGAGGGRGTGGTTAAGGCTCATTGTTAACATTAAAAAGATTGATTACTACCAATTACAGTTCTTCAAAATGTGTGATCTGGACATACATTCAAATTCTGACCATCTGTCACACACAAGACCAGAGGTTAGGTGTACTTCCAGGGGACAGCCATATCCTCATGCACAGAGATGTTCAGATCTACTCAGCSAAGTGTCCAGAGATGTCACTACAGGACTACAGTTGCAATAAAAACACATTAGGATTTTTTTGATGTAAATACTCTAATTAGGAGTCCTTCATATGAATAAGAAGGTCAGCAGCTCTTTTTCAAAGACAATATCAATATTTGCAATAGGTTGGTGAGGATAATACTAGATGGCCAAGCTGTGGTTCTGCAGGTTTTGGAGATTAAACACTCTCAGTAAGACCCACAGACAACTTACGCTCTGGTAGGGCATCTGAAATCAGAGATAGCTTTGGCTTACATATAAGTAGTCATATATAAGTAGTCATCTCACCACTTATTACCCATTTCAACAGATCATGTATGGAAATGTTCTTTCTTCTAGGTTTACAACTGAACCAAAATCTCCATCTCTTCAAAAAAAAAAAAAATCTCTGGACTTGTGAATGTAAAAGTCCTTAATGGAAAGGATTACAGAAAAGCTTCCACCCTAAAGGCACCCTAGAACTTCTGAAGAGTAAACAGATGAATTTATTTCTTGTCCCAAATTAAACTTGCAAGTGTTCCTGGAATCTTGCCATGACTACAAGCAACAGTTTTTTTGAGCAGAGTACACCCTTTCAGAATTATAAAGTGACACTTAACATGCACAGGTTCACATAGGAACACGGTTTGCACACACAGAGACAGAGAGACTAGAAAGACAACTTACGACAGCAAAATGATCACAAAGATGATAAACCTTAGTCAGAGCTAAATCCAAACTTCTCTCAGTTCTCAGAACCTAATTAACTGTGTGGAGTTTAACACCCAATTCCACTAAAAGGACTAAATTTTGGTGRCTACTAATTTACAAAAATATCAAAGAATCAAAGATACCTAGTGTGATCCAGAAAATAACCAACTGATCTGCTGGCTGAAATTAAGTTCACYAGCCAAGTACAAAGAGACAAGTAATCCACCTCCTTCCAAATTCCAGCTGCCACACCTGGTAAAAGTCCTTGAGAAAGGAAATGTTGTTGCTGAATCAGTTACTTCAATCCTGACCCTGGAGAAACTTACTGTTACTCTCAATGAACATGGTCTCTGTTTCAAAGAGTTTGGCCCAGGTAAWCAATGCAATCACATTTGCTCCATAAATGGAGCTCACAACAATGAGGTGTCAAGATCTCAAAAAGCTTGCTACAGCTGCCTTGGTTCAGGTACTATCAAGAACCCCTGTATGGCTGGGAAGTCTTGCAGCAGACAGCAGACTAACTGAAGATCTACTAGTAGACACATCTTTACATACTTCTGGACAAGTGCCCTCTAATTCAGCATCTTGTAAAAGCTGGTGTGTAGGGTGACAGTTTTGACAAAGATCAAAGCTGTCCCCAACACCACAGTTTGATACTGTAGTATCTGCTCCTTTAAGTGAGATTTCTTACATATATACATATATGTGTGTGTGTGTGTGTATATTCATTCATCTCCACTCACACATATATACATATGTACATATCTGCAGGTGGAAGTCTCTCCTTCCTTGAGCCTTCTGTAGCTCATACTTAAGTGTCATGTGTTCCATCTGCAAAAGCAGCTAAGTTGTGTACTGAGTTCCAGAAGTCCAGACCACAGATGGCATAGAGACAGAATATGACCAAACATGGTCATGCTGGACCTCCTGAAAAAACAGCCTAGTTCAAATACACTGACAAGACATCTGTTGTTACAGGGCTAGCAACTTGAGACTTTAGAATACTGCAAGCAAACAATGAGCAATAATTGCATTTCTTAAGGGGGGGGGAGAAGAGGCAAAAAAGAAAAAATACACAAGGTAAGTCAAATCTGTGTCATAAAAAGAACGTAATTTTAAGTATTGAGTATTATGCAAGGTGACTCAGAGAAATTCGGAGTTTAAGGATACACTCAATCTTATATGCCTGTCATGAACTAACCACAGAAGAGGAACATCAACAAATAGTGTTAAGGTTAAACAGAACTTCAGTTCTTGTAGTGCAGGCCACCAAGGCCTGACTGGTCATGTGAAGACTCATTGAAAACTTCAAATTTTTACTCCCACTTCAGCTAAAGAAACAAAAACAATGTTTAGTTGCTATTGTTTTCTATAGGACAGAGTTTTGCTTAACTCTATTATTGACATGTAAYTACAAAATGTTGATTATTGTAATCAAGACCTCATACAGTACACAATAGAAATAACAGACCTCTGCTAGGGACTGCATTGTATTAAGTCTGGTGTACTCTTTTTCCAGTATATCCAGCTTTTCCAATTTAGATCGGACATGTGATTGATCAAGAAGACGATCTCTTTCTAATGTACCCTTGAAAAGAGAAAGAACAGAAAAACAATTAAGCACAATAGAACAGGAACATTCACAGCAAGCCTTATGTCTGCAATGCAAAGGGGGACCATAAATAGACCAAAGGAACTACCAGCTTCTTTGTGCAATTCTGCATGGTGCTACARTTGAAGAACAACTTCATCACTGGTCCACCAACGTTAGGAACCTCACACTTAGCTAGATTCAGACAACAGCAGGTTCTGCAGAGTCACCTCTACCCCCTCAAACCCACAACTGTAAAGACTGCTCAAYTACTCAGCTGTTAGAAGAAGCTTCCTTAAATTTTATTTATTTCAATAATAAATAGATATTCAATAGACTGAGATAAGACATTCATAGAGACTGATGAACAGCTTTAGGCGATCCACATACCTATAAAACAAAATTCAAGTCCATTTTAGATACAGGACATACCCCATATTCACTGATATTGGAAAACAGAAGTTTTACTATTATTTTTACCAAACAAGTATTTTGGCTCTGGTTTAGACAATACTAGTAAAGAAAACCTCCAAAGATCTAAAGAGTAACTACAAAAAAAAAAAAACAAAAAAAACAACAACAAAAAAAAACCCTAAAAAAACCACACAGTTCATGACTTTTATAAATGTAACCTCCAAACAGTCTTGAGAACACACCTGCTTCTCCAAGAGATGCATCTTCTCGTTTTCTGCATGTTGGATCATTTTTCTCATGTAGTCAAGCTGTTTCTCTAAAAGACTGCAACGCGACTCAGCAGCTGCCAACTGAGAAGCCAGTTCTGAAGATAACATAAGGCAGAAAAGGAAAATCACACACTGGTCGTTCCCGGAATTTCTCAGTGTTTTCAGTACAGCTCCAAAATAAGCCAGAAACAAACCAACTAAGGAAGCTAACAAATTAATCAAATTTTGCTTACCTGCAAAATCCCTAAAAGAAAGTATGCTTTTAAAATGATTCATTCATAACCTTGTGTGTCATTACAAGGTAAAAGGTGCTAAACAAAGTAATTTAAAATACTTTTACACATGGACAAAGTATATATTTTATCTGTAGCACTGTTCTATGGTATGTATATAAAGCTTACAAACAACCTTGATTTTTCTTTGACACTTCAGTCTTGTCATGTTCTTTGTGTCGCATTTGTTCAGTTAGTACTTTTTTATAGTCTGCTGTTTCTCTGCTGAGGTGCTTTACATTCTCCTCTGCTTGAAGCCGTTCCAACTCYAGCCGATGAATTTTTTCTTGAAGATTCTTCAGAGCAGAAAATATTGCTGTAATTGAAAAAGTATCTTTTGTTAGGTGCTGGTAAATGATCATTTTCAGAAAACACCAAACTGAAAGCTTTTTTTTATAAAAAGTATGCTATATGAGAAGTCCGACTTCTCACCACCACCATCCTGAACTCCTTCCAGGAATTAAGAYACACTTCCCTCTACATTGTAACTGATTCTAGAAATCATTTCAACTGTACTGATGCCTTTGGTATCTACCTTTATCTGAAACATTGGAGATATGGTGAGCTACAGATGCATCTAAGATAAGCAAATGTTATGYAGATTACATGCAAAGAGCGCATCTTCTGACTCGTTTTATCAAAAGGAAACAAAAGCTCTCMACTGAATAGTTAGGAGTTGCAGTCCTCTATATGCTCAACAGAGCGTTATTTTCCCTCTACAAGTGCATGCTAGCATGACAAATACGCAAACACAACATTCCTGTGAGCAATCACTGAGCAGGAAAAAAGACAAGATGATCAGAAGAGCGATAAAAATCTTTATTTCTCTAAGCAGTCACTCTTTTTTGATTCTTTTCTTTTGTTTTCACACCTGTGTTCCTTCCCCTCCTCTTAGATATGCTACTCCTTTGTGCTGAACAACTTTTCCTCTTTCTATTCAAYTCCTGCTTTAGCAATTACCCAATAAAACCTTCATATAATTTGTCACCACAGAAAAGCTGGTGGTAATAGAACTCGCATCATCTTGCAATTAAGACCATCTGCTGGTAATCTGGTGTATTACGTCTCTTAGCTGTATTGTTTGATTCTGCAAAGGGAATCATAACCATAAGCTACTTCCCTACAWAGTCCCATTAAAGTAAAACAGAAGATTATCTGTGCAGACAGCTCATATAGCAGACTTACCTTTGAGATCACGTTACCACACTCTTGTGCTTAAACCCACTCTAGAGAAATAATGGGTCTTTATTACAGAACATATGAACCCAATAAAGTTTGGACTTGATATTTGTTTGAGCATCAGATCAGAAATAAAGGGAAAATAGTTATCAAAATGAGTTTTCTAAAATGTAAATTTATAGAATCTTGAAATGTAAAATAGYAGAACATTAGAATATCATACTAATAAAAACCATCTACTCTAAGGTAACTGTAAGTAAACAAGAAGCGTGTAACAGTAGTCACAAGTTCAGGCAAAATGTTCCCAGGATGCCAGAATAACTAACTGTAGCATCTTCTCTTTATTTATATTACTGTTATCAGGATTCTGTTGAAACAGGTACAGCTGAAACTATAAACAGCTTTGTTACATAATCCTTAGGGCTAAATTAAAATCTCTCTGTATTCACAACAATGACTAACAAAATACAGCAGTGAAGCACTTTCAGCAATGAACAAATGAAGATGGAACCTAAAAGAACGTCACATATCTTTCAGGACAAAGAAATAAATGCCTAATAACAGACACGTTATACTAGTTCATCCTTATTACAGTGTTAAAAGCATATACGCCGAGGCATAAACAAACAACACAAAGTCAAAATGAAAATAAGCAGAACTTGCTATACTTAGTTTCAGGATTTTTAAATATGATTTTACACAGGTGAGCACAGGATAAAAACCTCCAGGAACAATCAAATCTATTTCTCCCTCTGAAGTTAATTCCTAAATCCTTAATCTTGTTAAAATATACACTTCAAAACATTTTTGCACTCTTAAAACATTCCTACCCAACTATTTGTTTTGGAGTAAATTCCTTGCTTGAAAAATTTATCAGACAGACTTGGATGTCAAAAGCTTCTCTAATCAAACATACAACGCAATCTACAAAAATACACCTACACCAGTAATTCATAAGAGAGTTTTCTGCTCATCAAATTTTTATCTATGTCACAAGGTTCTTCTAGCTTTGTGTCAACAGTACTCTCAAAACCGATTGTATTGTGCATGCCAGAGCACATACTACATTTGGGGGGCAGGTTTAGCTCAGCTGGTTAGAGCATGATGCTGCTAATGCCAAGGTCATGGGTTCAATCCCCATAYGGGGCTACGCTGAGGGTTGGATTAGATGATCTCCAGAGGTCCCTTCCAACCTTACCATTCTATGATTTTTTAATGACACCTCAGGATTTCAGATTCCATTTACTACATCATTAACATGCAAGTCTTCCATAATTCAGGCATGAATTACATCATTAGAACAGACACTTGAACCCATCATGCTGATTTTCTACTTAATTTGGGTTACATTAGGGTTCAGTTTAAGTCTCTCGTAAGTACAGCTCATTTTTCTCCCTATAAAGAGAATCTGAAGTTTTTCATACCCTTAAGCCTCCATGCAACTCCACTCTTAGGGGAGTATTTTCACAACGACTCTGAGCCAAACAGCTCACACAGAAGAAATCAATCCTGTTCTCGCCTCTAAACTTCCTTTGCTCCCTCCTGTATTTACCCTAATGCAGTTCTGGGGCACATCTCATTGCACAACAAGCCAATTCACTAAAACAASAGAAAACTATCCAAGAATATTTTTGTACATGTCAATTCGAGCAAGATGAAATTGTTTATCTGGAGATGAAGACCAAAAATGGAATAGGAAAGAAGACAGAAGGAAGAAACTAGAAATAGGGAAGAAGGAATTGGAGCAAAACCTCCTCTCTTTTTGGCRATGGTGAACTGTCAGTTCAGCACTGTGGTACAGAATACTCTTTTTTGTATGTTCTAAGCACTTCACTGATAAATCTTGCCCCTTCATCTTTTGTACATAAGAAGTCTTCCTATTTCATCAACATGAAGCCTTTCTCCTTGCTCCAAACCATTTTGGGAACTAAAGCCTCCTTATTCCAAACTCGACTGTGAAATGGGGAGAGGTAGGATTGAGGGAAGGAGAGGAGGATGGAAGAAGGGGCAATGAAAACATGTCAAGCCAGTTTCAAGGAACTCAGCCAAGGTTACAGTTACATACTGCTAAAAGGAAGCATCTTATTCCAGCTATAAATATGACCTTTTTCAGGAAGAGGAGTGGTAAGAAACTTAAAAAACATAACCTACACATCACTGGAAAGCAAGGATATTGCACCCTTTTCATAAAGAATGCTTTGACCACCTGTACCAGGTGATTTGAAACAGGTAAGAAAATTTAACTGAACTATTTATTACCTCTGCTGTTACTTTCAGGATATGGAATGACAGGTTTCCGTGGGGACCGCAGCAAATCAGAATTAATAAATGGCTTGTACTTTGGATAATCTATAAATGACGTTGCAGAGAGTCCATCTGTGGCTGATGYAGATTTATAAATTTTGCGTAGATCACTCTGAAAAACAAAACAAAGTTGTCAGTACATTTGTTTCTCCATCACAACAAAAAAGTAGAATCAGATTAAGATGTGGAGAAATACCACTGTAGATCATAATAGTATTAAGGTAATAGTCCCTCCCTCATAGCCCTGGGCTGCGCCATTTTTAAATCTCAGTTCCCCCACAAAAACAAGATCAGAAAAAAAACCCAACATTTTTTTAATGCTAGTTTCCAACTTCCAGTTTTGTTTCTACTTACTTATATCCTCTCTTGCTTATTAAGAAGGTAATACTCTAGTCAGGTGGAAAGCAGCCTTGCTCTTCACTGAAAAACAGTCTTTGTTGCACATAAGAATCTACCAGGGTGACCAAAACAGACAGAGCTGTGGTCTCAGGTGTGCTTTATGTAGCCTGATCTAATGCAGTAACAGTTCACAGACCATAAAAAGGGAAAAAGACATGCCACATAGTCTCCCAGCCACATAGTCCCAATCGCTCTTTTACACTGACTACAGCTTATCTTTACAAATATCTGTAGAAATCTCTGAGCCAGATTATGCCAGATTTATGCCAGATTTGATCAGTATAACCTGCACAAGACAAGCAACAAAAGATCATAGCAGGGGACCTCTGCCTCCAACCAGCAACATGCTGTTAGGTCATCTTAAGACTTCTCAAAAAATGCAGCTGCAGGGACCCTAGATTTCCCAGCGTCTCCACCTGCTTTCCAAAAGCTTGCAATGTTTTGAATGATGTGATGTTTCAGAAGGAGTCACACAGTACTGAAAATACTATCCAGTAGCGATACAATTAAGTCGTGCTTTCTAACCAGGTTCTTCTATGGAAGAGAGYAAAGCACTCTGTACGCTCTGTGTTTGGCCAAACTTTTGATTTATGTATGTATCCTAAATAAAATGCAAGTGCTTATTTTTAATATGCTARAGTCACTTCTTTTTCTATTGTACCCACCGCTAAATATTTTAGTAATAGAATTTGAAGGTAACCTAAGACAAAAGYGGGCAGCGGGAGGACATGATATTCTGGCTCCTACAGCTTAGCACAGAAGGTTTATTTCACAAATAAGACAAAGAAGAAATTGCTATTATTGTCAGGGTTTTTTAAGTTTTTGCAAATATCAAATATTTGGAACATATTTTGTTTTAAATTAAAATGCAGAAAGCATTTATGATACTATCTCATAGCAAATTAAACTACAGCCCAAGTTGCACTGAGAGGAAAAAAAAAGAAAAAAAAGAAAAGAAAACCTAAGAAAATCATATATTACTTAAAGGCTATTTGCAGTTAATTTCACATTAAAAACAAACTGATTCATTGTGTATGAGAAAATGAAGGCCACAAGTACCCTACAAGTACACTAAAATATTCAGAATTAAAAATAACTACATTAAAAAAATGCTGCTTTCTTTACTGGCATAAGTGACTTCTACCTCTAACCAGAAAAGTTAATATACTTAAACACTCAAACACCATGTTACACAAACATTAACATATTCTTTCTTTAAATGTTATTTCTCCAAAACACCACCTGAACAGAGATTGCGTGCATTAAAATTAATTTACCTTTGAATACTCTAAGTGCAAACAGTTGCTTGAAATAAATACTGAAAGATTCATATTGAAATAGTATCCACAGTACAGTTTAGACAATCGATCCTTCTTCTAGTCTAAAGAATCGCATGCTAACAAGTATATTTTCCATATACATTTGAGCAGAAGACCATTTTTATAGTCTGCTGAATGACTTCTAAATACACCTGAATTGAAAAATTTGAAAAAAAAAATAAATATGAAACAGCAGCAAGGAATTCAACATCACTAATCTCAGATTCAAATACCATTCCCTGCTCTTCTCCTCCTCCCCAGTCTCCCAAGTCATTCAAAATCACTAAATCAATTTGCTGCTCTTGGAAATTCTCATGTGGATCACCACTTTGCATATTTTTCAGGAAAATCCTGAAACACGGGAAAATACATATATATGAAAAATCAAGAAACTGTACTTGATCTGAATTATGAGTAGGGCCTATTTGCTAACTACACCTGCTCCATTCTTTTCTGGGTACTCTCTATCTTCTTTCCATCTCTAAACCACACCGAAACCTCACACTAACAAAGAAGCTTAACAGTCCCACAGGACAGAAGTGCAGCAGTATTATATAATAGTGGAGAACTGAGCACATTTAACCTTTCACAGAATCAAAGGATCAGTAAGGTTGGAAGGGACCTCTSGAGATCATCTAGTCCAACACTCCTGCTCAGCAGAATCACCTAGAAAATGTTAGACAGGGTTGCATCCAGGCGGGCCTTGCAGATCTCCAGAGAASGAGACTCCACMACCTCTCTGGGCAACCTGCTCCAGTGCTCTGTCACTCTCATAGTAAAGAAATTCCCCCTCACGGTCAGGCAGAACTTCYTGTGCTTCACTTTCCACCCAKTGCCTCTTGTCCTGTCACATGGGACAACTGAAAAGAGTTTGGCCCCATCCCCGTGACACCCTCCCTTCAGGTACTTCTACAAATGTAGAAGATCCCCCCTCAGTCTTCTCTTCCCCAGGCTGAAGAGGCCCAGCTCTCACAACCGTTCCTCAGAGGGCAGGTGCTCCAGCCCTCTGATCATCTTCGTAGCCATATACTGGACTCTYTCCATGTCTCTCTTGTCCTGGGGAGCCCAGAACTGGACACAGGAYTTGAGATGTGGCCTCACTAGGGCTCAGTAGAKCAGCAGGATCACCTCCCTCCACCTGCTGGCAACASTCTTCTCAATGCACTCCAGGACACCATTGGCCTTCCTGGCCACAAGGGCACATTGCTGGCTCATGGTCAACCTGTCATCCACCAGCACTCCCAGGTCCTCCTCTGCAGAGCTGCTCTCCAGCAGATCAGCCYTCAGCTTGTACTGGTGCCTCCGGTTATTTCTCCCTAGGKGCAGSACYCTGCMCTTGCCCTTGTTGAACCTCAGGAGGTTCCTCTCTGGCCAGCTCTCCAGCCTGTCCAGGTCTCTCTGAATGGCAGCACAGCCCTCTGGTGTGTCAGCCACTCCTCCCAGCTTGGGATCATCAAACTTGCTGAGGAGGCACTCTGTCCCCTCATCCAGGTCAACGATGAAGAAGTTGAACAGGATAGGACCCATTACTGAGCCCTGGGGGACGCCAGTAGCCACAGGCCTCCAACTAGACTCCACGCCACTGAGGATGACCCTCTGAGCTCTGCCTTTCAGCCAGTTCTCAAGCCACCTCACTGTCCACTCGTCTAACCCACACTTCCCGAGCTTATCTAGGAGGATGTTATGGGAGACAGTGTCAAAAGCCTTGCTGAAGTCAAGGTATACAGTGTTCCCTGCTCTCCCCTCATCTCCCCAGCCAGTCATTCCATCAGAGAAGGCTATCAGGTTGGTCAAGCAGGATTTCCCCTTAGTGAATCCATGCTGGCTACTCCTGATCACCTTCTTTTCCTCCATATGTCTGGAGATGACATCTTTACATATCTGAGGACATTAGCTTCCAAAATTTATTTCTGCAGTCATTTCACACCTGTCTACTCAAATATGCAAGAAAGTGTATTTAAAATATAGACTAATAGTAGCTTAATACATCAGTAGGAAATGGTGACCTCTTCACGCTACCCATGACTAAACACAGTCAAAGGATTAGAACAACATACGAAAAAATTTAACATAGAAATTGACAAAAGGAGGCAGGAGTATAATTTGTTCAAGTCCTTTTAGATAGAAAACACCACTCACTATAATACTGTTATATCTCTGATGCTGGAAATACAGTATGGCACGCCAGCCATGAAAAACTATCCAGGACAACTATTAATCTCAATATTACACCAAATGCCTCAGAGTCCTATCACTTGCAAGATTTCCCTGAAACAAGATGTCCATACGAAATGTTCTCAGGAAGCACCCTATGTTTTTCTCCTCATCACATATAATTTGACTAGATGAGCAGACAGTAATAATAGCAACTATTTATACACAAACTATAGAATCAAAGCAGCAGAAAAACACAGGAAAAAATCTCTCAGGCAATAACTGCAACCAAGATGGTGCCACTGGTACTAGCAGTTTGGCACTGGACAAAAGGAGTAAAAAGGAGGGGGTGCTATTTTACAAGTTCGTGTATACGTTCTGTGGAAGTATTTTAGAAGTTAATCCTCTGAATATGGAAAATGGTTTAAATGACACCCTGTAGTCCTCACACTCGGTTTTTAAAAATTATAAAAAAGGCAGAAATAGGTGAAAATTATCCAGAGAAGGGAACAAACATTTTAATAYGGAATTCTCTGCGCAGAAAACATCCAATTAAATTATCCAGTTACTTAAGTCTTCCAAACAGCCATCTGAGAGAAACTATTTCTCAAGATCTAGTCTGCCCTCTTCCTTCATTACTGGGGTGGGAGGAAGGGAGGAACAGTCCCTGCTACTCAAAASTAACCTAAGTGTTCTCTGTGCCTGACTGATAGGAAACTGAGTTAGGAGCAATGGCAATTTAAATAAGATCTCTAGTTTAAAAAAAAAAAAAAAAAGTTTTTTTTCTTTAATTTCTGCTGTATGGTGTGCCAAAATCAGTATGAAGTCCTAAGTTTTTTTTTTTTTTTTGGGGGGGTAGGGGGCGGGAGGGGAGCCAGGAGGTCTTTCACTACGTTTAGCTTTCAAATGAGGTAGACAGTTTTCTGAAAGTTCTGTTTTGCTAACCAAACTAATAAAACAGCCTCTGCTGATCAATTTAAGGCTAAAACAAATTTTCTGACATCCTTCTCAATGCATCCTATAAAATACCACTTAGAAAGCATATAGGAATCCTCAAATCATTCTGTCACCTCTTGACGTTGCAGCTGTAAATCTCAGACCAGACTGCAGGGGGAGAAGGAGGAAGAAAAACACAACCAAGAACATGGAGCTGGGCTTGTTTTATCAGGCACGTGATAATACTGAGACCCCAAATCCATGGTGCTCCCAAGACATATGTTACCTACCACCACGCTGCATCTTTTTTCACCATCTATGTTCTTGCATAGTTATGTACTCATAAGACCTGGCTGCTTGCAAAAATATCTAGCTTCAGAGAGCTACACACATCAGACTAAGTTGTCAAAGGAGAAACCCAAATGGAAACTTTTGTTTCTCACAACTACCTCGCTGCTTCCAGGYGGCCTCCACCCAGTTCTGCAAACTCAGCTCTGCTTGCTTTAGTCAAGCCTCAGTTTCTTCACTTCGCTTTTCACAAAGTAGAGACACCGGCCCCATTTCTTCTCCCACCTCTGCATCTCAAGAACGTAACGAGGAAATTCTAGTCCCTTGCTTCTACCTCCCTCCGCATTACTTCTGCATTAGCCAGGTTCTTATACACACGCACAAGGACGTGCGTGCACATCAAAGCCAAACTGAGGTTTCAGCTAGCATTTGGAGAACACGCACTAAATACACTGCCAGCTCAAAAGAACACTCATAACTGAAACATAAGCATACGATGAAATATTGTTGAGTTTTAAGCAAAAGTAATGCGGAGTTGAGCTTCATCTGATTTCAAAGTAAGTGCTTTCAAAGTCATGGCYCCAGGTCTGTTTCTGGAAATAGACCGAATTACAAAGTTTTACTCCCAAGCACTCAGTTACAAACCTATTCTTCGAAWGCTCCCACAGTGAAAAGGCCGCTTTTAACCAGCCGAGCATTCCCACAGGGTTCTGCAGCCTTTTCCCGTCCCTCTTGCAGAAGACGCGTACAGAAGCGATACGGTGCTGATGCACGTACACCGCACTCTCCCTTCGGTCCGGAAGCCCGAGGCTGGACCCCGAGCGACCCCCAGGCGGCCTGGCCCAGGCTCGCCGCCGTSCGCGGCGCCATCCCCGCCAGGCTGCCAAGGCCGGGCCGGGCAGCGCCCCGCGGCCCGCGC
>NW_028186412.1:205715-296700 GCF_003343005.1 Rhea americana | reverse complement strand
GCGGCCCGGCGGCGGCGCGCCGCGGGGAGCCGGCCCCGGGGAGGCGCCTGAGGCGAGGGCCGGCGCTGGGCTGCCGGCGCTCGGAGCCCTCCGCTGCCTGCGCGGACGTCCCGCAGGACGTTCCCGTTGCTTAACCTGGCCCCCGAGGCGGGTCTGGTGAAAGGGGGGCACCCGCGAGCCTGGCTGAGAGCCGCCCGAGCAGCGCGGTGCGGAGCGAGCCGCCTGAGCCTCTCTGCCGGTGGGGAGGGTGAAGCATCAGGCGAGGGAAACTCGTCCGGCTGGCGCTTCCTTCACGAGCAACCGCTCTTTTCTTTCTTTAGGAGTGCCGCATCGCACATCCCATCGTAAAATGCACTTACTGCCGATCAGAGTTTCAGCAGGAGAGGTATGGAAGTATTTCGTGTCTTGGGAAAGTGTACTGCACGGTGCTGTTCACCATCCACTGAAGTAGTGCCTTGGGTTTTCAGTGTGTCTGCGGAAAGAACAGCTGTTTCAGCAGTCATAACTGTTTGTAACAACAGAAATTCACACAGAGAGAGGCAGATAATAAGCTCTCTGAAGAGAGTTTAACCACAGTGAAATAACCTGTCCACTCCAGTGACCCAAATATGTCATGTAAACATGATACAGTGTCAAGTCACTTTGTCTGCTTATTGTTAACTATTTCCTATAGCATATGTTTGCATGTATGTTTTTCAGTAATTGCATGGGAAAGAATTTCAAGGTACGTGTTTGTCACTGAATTCAACATTATGCAATTTTGTCTTTAGCAAAACTAATACAATATGCAAGAAATGTGCCCAAAACGTGAAGCAGTTTGGAACGGTGAGTAGGCTCTTAATTCGAAAAACTGAACTCAAGTTCATTCATATTCTAAAAGAAAAATCTTTTGGGAATTAAATTTATTTTCCTTTGACAAAAAAAAATAGCTTTTGGAAAAGTGATGAAAATTATTGACAGCTCTTGAATTCCTTCCTGAATTACAGTTTCTCTTTTCAAAATGAAATTCATTRTGATTATATATAGTTTTAACAGTTATGAGTAACTGCAATACAGCTATTCATAGCAAAAGAATGTTATTTCATTTTATGCATGTAAAGTAATTCTTTGCACATTCTCATAACCATACTTGACAGCAGAAAGATGGTTAATTGTCTGTGTTTTCAATGAGTACTAAAATGTGAAAAGCTAATGATACCACATTTTTTATAAGTTGCAAGTATTAAAATTTTTAGAGACTTGTTAACCATATTAAGCTGTTGAGTAGTAAAGGTTCGTGAGTATTTCTTATATTGTTACTTTGCATTTTGTGTTGGAGAATTTTTTAATATATGAATATGTAAACTCTGCATTGTATCTTAGTGCATTGCAGCTATTAGTTTGTAAAAGGTGTTGAGATAATCTTGCTTGTGAAACAGAAGTTCTTAGCTTGTATATACTTAGCATGGAACACACTAGATAAAATTCAGCCTATTGGAGAAATATAACAGATGTTGATATATAGTCAGGCATTTCATAAATGTAAACTGGAGCAAAAAACATTATTTCAAAGACTTAAAATGTTGTAAAATGAAATATAAGAACCAACAACATATTTTTGGCAATAATTCATTCAGAAAGAAAGCTATGTTGAAGATAATCAGCCATTTCTGACTAAAGAAAAGTGTCGAGTTTTCTCATTTTGTGTTACTCTAGTATAGTGTATAGTGTAAGCTGATAATCTGAGATGAAGGTTTGTTAAATTTCTTACAGAGCTGCAGAGATGGGGTTACTAATCTTGGAGCCATAGGGTGCTCAAATCCCTCAGTAGTTCAGGTAGTTCAGAAACCTCTAGGGCCTAAATATGGCCTGATTACTTCTGAAATTTTGTTTAGGTAGTTTCTTTAGTAATATAGTAAAATAAAGAAGTAGTTAACATCCCATTAAAAAAAAAAGAATGGCAGATCCTAAGGGAGAGGGAAAAGTTGGCGGTCAAAATGTATGTGTATTCTTCATTGAATTTAGTCTCAGGTTTTCATAGAAGGCCCAAAGTTTCTTTGACAATTGAAGGGGCACCACCTTAGGAGAAAAAGTTAGCACTGAAGGTAGGACCATKGGTTAAAAGGGATTTGTGAGATAGATCATATGAAGTCCTAATAATTTATAATCATTATTGYGTGATTTAAAGTATCTGTAATACCTCATTACAGAAACCATAAATATATTTAGTTCTGTTATCTGTTTTTCAGCCCAAGCCTTGTCAGTATTGTAATATTATTGCAGCATTCATCGGCACAAAATGTCAGCGTTGTACAAACTCAGAAAAGAAGTATGGCCCACCTCAGACATGCGAACAGTGCAAACAGCAATGTGCTTTTGATCGAAAAGAGGAGGGAAGAAGGAAGGTATGCTTTGTTCCAGAGCGGTAATGGCTTAGGCTGACAATAGAAGATGCTCCTGCTTCATAAGAGGAAGATTAACGGGAGTGTATCTGAAGTTCACTAATATCAAGTTCAAGTTATTGTGCTGTGCTTTTCAGTATTTACATTAAATTCCACAAGTTAGAATCATTACATTATCTGTTCGGCTTTCTTATTTTAAAGTAAATTAATCTTTTTTTTAAAAAAAAAAAAAAAAGCTTAAGAGTAAGTTGACAATAGTATTTGGTGAACAGAGGTTAAGTAGATGAGTAGTTCTTGGTGCTTTGGGATTTTTTTCTCCCATTCATTACATCCTACATGTGTCATTAACTTGAATCTGTCACTTCACCACTTCCAATCTGCCTGCCTTGCCTTAAAGTATAGCGCCAGAGAGGTAGACTGCTCTGAGCAGCCCTTTGTGTTCAACTTTCTTAAATAGCTTTGGTGAGTGCCACTTTCTCATTCCAGAAGGTGCTGAGGAAATCACCTCATAAGCCTCTTGCCTGAACCCAAGAATAATGCTGTTTTTACAGAAGAATTTACTTGGTACAAGTAACACGTTGACTGGACATCTTGATTCTGCTCTGGAATGCGATGGGTTGAGAGGGTACATGGTGTCTAAACTAAAAATGATATACCCCTTAAAAAGTTATTCTCATTTTTATGATATAGAGTGGATCTAATATTTGCTAAAACTGTCTTGTAGCGTAACTTTAAATCCCAGAAAGAAATGAAAAGAGATTCACTATATTAAATAATATTGTGCATATATTTGGGGATATAGCATTGCTGTTTCATGCCAAAGAGAGGATTTTTCTTATAGTGAAACAGATTTTCTTGAAAATGCTAAAGTACATCTTTCTAGTGCAAGTATACTTGGAAACAAAACTGTGAATTATTTCCCAAAAGGTTGATGGAAAGTTATTGTGTTGGCTCTGCACACTGTCCTACAAGAGAGTACTACAGAAGACAAAAGAACAGAGGAAGAGCCTAGGATCTGCACATTCTAACTCCTCATCCTCATCTCTCACTGAAAAAGACCAGCATCATTCAAAACACCACCACCAGCACCACCACCAGCACCGCCACAGCAGTACTCATCATAAGTAAGTATTGAAACTTAAATTAGCTGTTGATGCATGTAATACTAAGGTCAAATTAAAAGAAATAAGAAAYACTAAAATATGTTCTTGAAAGTTGTAGTAGAATGATTTTTGTTCCTGTTTAAGTCTTTGTGTTCTTACAAGTTGGATGAATGAACAGCAGAAAGGCTTGGTGATCTTAATTATTGATGTTAACGTTGATAGAAGGGCTAGAAAAAGAAATCTAGGCAATGGCTATACGGAATCGAGTTACTTGGGGATAAATTAGAATTTGGATTTCTAAGCGATAACTGCTAATTTGCAGGCATTTAGTATGGGTTAAAACATGTGTAGTGGCAGCACAGAATAACTATTTCATTTGGAATCCCAGTCCTAACGTATTTCATTGTGACTTGTTTTTGTGCATATACTCCTCATTAAACGGTGATGGGGTATTTGCTTGAGAAGCCTAACCAATGGTGTGGAATCACCTCAGTCAAGGACCAKTTTTTTTGTCTTTAGCAGTTGTTATAATCAAATTCTGCTGGATTAGGCAGTATTAAGTGACAGTTCATGAGTGACTGTCATGCAGACATAGGAAAACAACACTGTCAATTCAGTTATTGGCATATTGGTAACGTTTCATATAATTTTGTCTCATCTTGCAACTTTTCTCAACATGCTTCTCTCCAGCTGTGGCCTTAACATCCTACTAACTTTAATTTACATACKCAATTTATCCAGTTGCAAATCCCAGGATTGATTTGGTTCTTTTCCTTGATAATATAATAGCAATTATGTGATTCTTATTTCTAATGGTAGGCTTATGGCAGCATATATTAGAACTACTTATTCTTTCTTTTTTTTTTTTAAACTGCATAATGAAATCTATAGCTGTAGTGGTAATGATCCCTGTCAAGAAGGGACACACAACAGTTTCATCATTCTAAGCTTTACTTTTCCAATGCATATAACTTTCCATTTTTACCAAAATTTGTCTCACCAAGCATGAGTTTAAAGACAGAAGCAAAATAATCTGGAATGTTATTGAGAACAGGGAGAAGAAAAATACACATACTTTCACTTAAGGAATAGGTTTGGGTTTTTCTTTTCTGGGGGGTAGGAACTTGAAGAAAATTGTTCTTGTCAAGCAGAGAGTTATTATACTGCTTTTGTTCTCTCTGATCTCTGCTGAAAATTGAGTTGTAGCAAGGTAAATCTGATTTAACGATCTAGTAAAGACTAAATTAAAAAAGATTGCTCTTCAGTATGGAATTTTTAAAATACTCAGGAGCTCTTAGAAAAGGCATATCTCTATATATGCAGCAATGTTCCTGGCTTGGCACCTCTTTTTCTAGGCTGTCTGGGTCTGTTGCTTAATGTTGAATAGGCTCTTCCCCATCACTTCAATTATTTTGGGGGTGAGAGTAATAAGTATGAATACACTGAAATATTTCATTCAAAGTAATCTTCTGAATTCTTCTAAATTTTGCCATTAATGATTCCTATATCCTTGGGCTTCGGTAAAATTACTTTTGAAATTATTGAAGTTACATCTTTATGCYTGAAAAAAATGTTAGATTTCAGGAATCCAGAACTTACCTTGTGCCACCACCATTGGTGGYAGTAGTACAGAAGTAGACATCTTTTTCATCTTTTTATACTGTCACATATTAGACAGTATGATACGATTTTCGACCAACTTGCAAGATTAGTGATATAAAGTTGACAAAAATTGAGAAATGATGGAAAAAAGGTTTAGCTGTCAGTTTTAAAGTCTACCCCATGTGCCTTATGATAATATAAACTTTTAGCTAAAAATACTTTAATAGCATCTAAACCTTTAGTAAAGAATGATTACAAATATGGCAGCTAATATGACTGTCCAACTGGAAAATCATAATTGTTTTTTTCTTTATAAAAAGGAGATTTTTCTCAAGAACAAATATCATTTTCATAATCTTAGAAACAATGGAGTGTTTGGTCAATTACTTTACCTAAATACCTTTCACATATTTCAGAATCAGCAGTCTGAGTCCAGAACAAGATCAGGGACTATGGAAACAGAGGTAAGTATGATAGCATTTATTAATTTCTTTTTGATTTATCTTGCAGTTTGTATTTAAAGGATCTTTTTCCTTGCATTTCTGATTAGTCTCTAGCATTCCATTAGGAGCATGAGTTAGTTATTTTACATGTACCGAATGGTGTTATTAGAGAGTTACTTAGTATGAGGCTTTAGGTTTACATTTTGTTTGATTTCAGCCATAAATCCTCTGCAGCTATTCAGAATGAAACTCCAAAGAAAAAACCCAAACTGGAATCCAAGCCATCAAATGGAGATAGGTAAAGTTACATTTTTGTACAGCTGAGCCATTTCAGCCAAGTAGAGCACTCATCTGTGGCCAGTGTTGCTTTTCTGTTTTTTTTTTTTTTTTTTTTTTTTTTTTTTTTTTTTTTTTTTTTTTTTTTTTTTCCAGCCAAACTGATTATTGGGTGGCATCTGAGTGCTTTTGGTCAGCTAAATTACTTCATTAGCACAACACCAGCACTGTGTTCCTGCTATTAACCTGTCTGGGGTAAAATTAAATAAAGCATGTGTATGAGGCAACAGTTATCAAAGAAATAGTGTTACCTAGCATCAGTGTTGTTTTCAATTAGATGCAGGGTTGAGCCTGCTGCTTTAAGCTGGCCTAGTATCTGACGTCATCTTTTGAACTGTAATGTGYGAGACTGAATCTTTATTCTGTCTCCATCCAAACAAATGGAATAAATGTAAAAGTGGCTGCTTCAGTCAGAAGGTATTTGTCCCCCTCAAAGCTAATACTTAATTATATTTCTGCAGGTGTATGTAATGTGTGCCATTAGTAAGGTAATTTGCCAGTTGCATCCATTTCTGTCAGGTACATACTTTTTTTGCATTAGTCCTTAAGGATGTTTGTGGAATTGTTAATTATCYCATTTGAACTTTGAAAAAATGTCCATTTTTTTGTATTGATGTTGCAAGTAATTTTTTTTTTTTTTTATAGTAGTTCTATAAATCAGTCAGCAGACAGTGGGGGAACAGACAACTTTGTCCTCATAAGTCAGCTGAAAGAAGAAGTAATGTCACTTAAACGGCTTCTACAGCAAAGAGATCAAACCATATTAGAAAAAGACAAAAAGGTAAAAGTTGCATCTGCTTAWTAAGAATTTTGTAACTTTGTCCTCTACTTAATAGATTCCTAACAATTCTGTCAAATTGTGCGATAAAACAAAGATCAGGTACAATTTGTTGTGTATAACAACTAATCCGATTTTGTTTTTTAAAAGACAAGTTTTCAACTTTTGTATCTCAAATACATTTTGACCCTAAGTCAAAGAGGAATTCATCTCACATCACTTTAGCTGTGTTAGCTACCTGGTGGCTCCATAAGTTAGCCACTGGATTCACTRTTCTTCATGCTTTGTTCCACCGGCCACAGCTGATCACCAAAATGCTAGGCAGTAGTTTGTGTGTTTTWAAGTATTTTTGAGGTACCTTGACTTCAGTGAGGCTTTTGACACTGTCTCCCATGACATCCTCCTACATAAGCTCAGGAAGTGTGGGTTAGATGAGTGGCCAGTGAGGTGGATTGAGAACTGGCTGAAAGGCATTGCTCAGCGGGTTGTCAGTGGTGCGGAGCCTAGTTGGAGGCCTGTGGGCGTCTAGTTGGACGCTAGTGGCGTCCCCCAGGGCTCAGTACTAGGTCCCATCCTGTTCAGCTTCTTCATCAATGACTTGGATGAGGGGACAGAGTGCCTCCTCAGCAAGTTTGATGATGATCCCAAGCTGGGAGGAGTGGCTGACACACCWGAGGGCTGTGCTGCCATTCAGAGAGACCTGGACAGGCTGGAGAGTTGAGCGGAGAGGAACCTCCTGAGGTTCAACAAGGGCAAGTGCAGAATCCTGCCCCTAGGGAAGAATAACCCTAGGCACCAGTACAAGCTGAGGGCTGATCTGCTGGAGAGCAGCTCTGCTGAGAAGGACCTGGGAGTGCTGGGGGATGACAGATTGACCATGAGCCAGCAATGTGCCCTTGTGACCAAGAAAGCCAATGGTGTCCTGGGGTGCATTAGGAAGAGTGTTGCCAGCAGGTGGAGGGAGGTGATCCTGCCCCTCTACTCAGCCCTAGTGAGGCCTCACTTCGAGTCCTGTGTCCAGTTCTGGGCTCCCCAGGACAAGACACACATGGAGCTACTGGAGAGAGTCCAGCATAGGGCTACGAGGATGATGAGAGGGCTGGAGCACCTGCCCTCTGAGGAACGACTGCGAGAGCTGGGCCTCTTTAGCCTGGGGAAGAGAAGATTGAGGGGGGGGGTCTTATCGATGTCTATAAGTGCCTGAAGGGAGGGTGTGAAGGGGATGGGGACAAACCCTTTTCAGTTGTCACGTGTGACAAGACAAGAGGCAATGGGCAGAAACTGAAGCACAGGAAGTTCTGCCTGAATGTGAGGGGGAATCTCGTCCGTGTGAGAGTGAGGAAGTGCTGGACCAGGTTGCCCAGAGAGGTTGTGGAGTCTCCTTCTCTGGAGATCTTCAAGGCCCGCCTGGATGCAACCCTGTCTAACATGCTCTAAGTGCCCCTGATTGAGCTGGGAGGTTGGACTAGATGATCTCCGGAGGTCCCTTCCAACCTTACCGATTCTATGATTCTTTGAGTCAAAGCAAAGATCCTGTTTACCTATGTAGCCTGGCAGATTGGTTGTTTTTTGWAGTATAGGTTATCTAGTCTTTGTCTATGGTCAATGACTAGAAAAATAACTTGGATTAGATGCCTGGTAGATGACAAAAGCTAAGTGAGATATAGTGAAACTCGAATTACTACAGTGGAGCTCGGACGAGATTAATTTTTCAGACAGCCTAATTAATAACAGTGGAAGCGAAACAACTCTAAATGTGTACTTCGCGTAGCACTTATTAGAGCTTTGCTTTTTCTTTGCCTTCTGATTTGCTAGATGTTTTCAAAAAGCTGTCTGTACTGTGGCTCTGGACTGTCTATGCAGGATTAATTAAGTTATGGAATTGTGGTAAAAAATTTATAGTACTTTAAAGTAAAAGTTTGATTATAAGTGCATGATGACCTATCAAAAATTTGAAGGTTAAGAACAGCTTGTTGGTCCTAGAAGGAGATTGCTTTCATATTAAAACTGTAGATCAATATCTGAATTTCTGTGCTTAAGCTCTTGTRTAAAGAATATTGAACCTTTTTAGTTTATATCACTGTTATACTATAGCTGATGTTACTAGTGAAGGAATTGCATGCTATTTCCATCCCGTAAGTGGTTAATGTGAAAGAGCTGAACAGTCTGTTGTGGATCCTCTTTGGGTATTTTCTTGAAAGGACAAGCATTAAAGCCCTGATCTCTCTCCTATAAAGCCAGTAGAAGGTCATGAATTGGTAGGAAATTCTCATATCTATTTTTAAGTTTGATCTACAGGTAAAGCTAACAAAAGGGTTAGGTAAGGAAATGTTACCTACTTCTGTGTACCCGCCGCAGTAACTTGCATTTATAATGTTTCCTTGGGGAAGTGTCTAATCGTTTTTGTATTCCTTCTGCTGAAACTTTCTTTGGTCTCAGACTTCTCTGAACTTAAGCACTCCTTCAGGCATTAATTATTCCCTTTTAGAATGTTAGTGACTTTCTTTAGCTGCTGGGGAGGAAGAAAATCTGAACACATGCAATATTTGTGTAGCTGAACAGATCACAACAAAGTAACGCATTGCAAAAGTTTTTGTCTGTGAGTTAGTAAATATAAACACGTGTGCTGGGATAAAGGTCTGCAAATGTTGGTCCTGAACCAGAAGTTGTGGGAGATCCTGGTAAGACTTTGTCTCCAGATTTGTGCAGGGACAAGTGTTTGACCAGTTTGCAGTGTTCCRAAAGAAAAATCTTTGAAATGTATAACTTGGGGAAACACTAAGCTTAGCACGTCAGCTCTACAGTGCTAGGCAATCCTCACTCAAGATCTTAACCATCTTGTTACTAGTGCTTGCTGTTTGTAGTAATAGTATTGTTTCACAGTCTGGACAAAATGTTAGTATGAGACACTGGGAGATTACTGCGTGACCCTCAGGAAAGGGATACAATATGCTGCAACTGTTCATCAGTAATACCTAGTGTAGTTATACATTTTGTTACGGTGCAGTACTAGCACTAGGTTTTTTTGATACCTGAAATTTGCAGCATGTGGTTTTGTATTGATTCCTCTGTGATTTACAGGAGCTTTAATAAATACATACTTTGAGCAGCAGTCTGTATACAGTAATGTATATATCCATGTAGCAAAACACTTATTTCAGAACTATCTGATCGATGATTCTTTTGAATACCTTGTTCATTATTTTTGATTCAAAACATACTAGTGTTAGTAATAGCAGTCTTAGTTGTTTTAGGAATGCATTTTTTGTTTTTTATAGCTGACTTCTTTGCCAGCAAAGAGGCTTTATTTCCTGATGTAAATCCAAATTGACCTGAAAAGTTCGAAAGAGTAAGGTGTATTGTGCCTGCTTTGAGTTACTGAACATTTTAAAGAAGGAGGTTCCTCAAGTTACTGGGTCCGTATACAACAAACTCAATAATAATGGTTCACGCAACTGTACGTGCTTCCAGAGGAAGCATTAGCTGCTTGGATAGAAGCATGTATCACAATTTAGAGACACTTGCTTTACAGCAAGTGATTTGGACCTTTGCCGGTCTTGGGAGAAACTCAGTGGCAGGAATGCAACAACATATTTGCAGATTTAAATTGTAAGTTAAGCAATTTTAATTACACATTTCTAATACAATTTAAATCAGTATTGCTGTGGCTTTAGATGCATTGAAGCTCTGGAATATATACATCTATTCAGGATAAACTGTAATCTAGTTAAGACAAATTGCAGTACAAAAGGACCCAAAGAAATTGTTCTTACCTGTCTATGGAAGATTGGTCCTGTACTACCATACCATAAAAATGTTATCTGCAAAAGACATACCATAACTGAAGACTGTGATAAGTGTTTCATATCTGAAAAAGTACCACTAAGCTTTGTATATCTATGTAATCCCATTTGATTTTTTTGTTTATTTTCTGAGGAGTCTTCTATACCCCAAATCCTGAATAAGCAATATTGTTAAATAAATGCAGTGATTTTCCTCATATAAAATAGACATACGTACTTTTCAAGCTGCTTCTCAAGTGTTGAGCTCTTAATAGTGAACTAATAAGTAAAGCCAGTGATGCTGAGATTTGATTCTTACATAAAGATCTTAGATTGATTAGAAGACATACTGCAGCTGTCCAAGGAATCTTTATAGAATTTGTTTTTAGTTGACAGAGCTGAAGGCAGACTTCCAGTACCAGGAGTCTAACTTGAGGACGAAGATGAACAGTATGGAGAAAGCTCACAAGGAAACTGTGGAACAGTTGCAGGTAAGTAATTTCTTATCAATACTTCAGATATGCTTTAAATGGAATTACACATTCAGGCTTTTCACAGCAATGAAATTATACCAACTTTTTAAATAGTTGTTACCACATTTAACTTAGAATCCATTGTATGTATGAATTCTGTGTATGAATTAAGCTTCTTGTGAGAATTGCTTTCTAACTTTAAGAGTTAGAGACTTGCCTCAAGTACTTTCTATAAAGTTATGTTACTTTTCTGTGTCTGTTCTCTGATAGCACATTGACAACTGATTTAACTATTGATCTGATTTAACTTGCAACTGACAGTTATATATCTCATTATCTACTGCATATTGTCTACTTTATTAGAAGTAGTGTCTGAATTAGCTGCCTTATAA
Organism: Rhea americana; assembly: GCF_003343005.1. Classification (NCBI taxonomy): domain Eukaryota; kingdom Metazoa; phylum Chordata; class Aves; order Rheiformes; family Rheidae; genus Rhea; species Rhea americana. The sequence goes on along the minus strand of NW_028186412.1, from coordinate 285,410 downwards.
ATCATAGAGTGAACAGATACACAGTGCAATCCCTCAGATACTGAATTTTGATATGCAGGATGTTAGAGATGGAATATGCATACCTAAAAGCACAAGCCAGTCTTTGAAAACTAATCCATATCTTTGAGTATTCCCAGCATGCACATTTTGAGACATTGTTTCATAAATGCAATAGGAAATTAGTGCATGATACCCCTATCTGAGAACTTCTAAATAATTCATAAAACTTTCTTTTATCTGTATTGCAGGCCAAAAACAGAGAACTGCTCAAACAGGTTGCAGCATTGTCAAAGGGTAAAAAATTTGATAAAAGTGGGAGTATACTAACATCTCCTTGAGGAACTGGTTATTCTTGGGATTTACTACTCAATATAAATTTGAGTRATTTCTGTGAAGCCCTTAAAATCCTGTGTGGTGGAAGAAAATATTTTTGCACACCAGATAAGTTGGCATGTTTCCTACACATTTTTATAATTAATATGCAGCTTTTTTAGTTACTGTTCAGATAAAGTACTTCAACTGGCTTGAAGAATGTTTTTATTTTTTTGATATTGGAAACTTTTTGCCAGCAATAGTATTAAACAATTGCATAGAGAACATAGCAGTGCTCTCTCTAAATGACAAAACGCAATAACAAACCAGGTCTATGTTCTACAAAGCAGCAACTGAGTCTTTTGAACTATGCTAGTGTCAGCCAAAAGTTTGTGAACTTACAGTGACATTGAATACTGGTTTCTGGCAACAGTTCTTTTACTTTGTATCAGAATATAAATTTAGGATGGAAATCATGGTGCTCTCAAGTGAAACCGAAAAAGCCGTTGTATGTATTTGTAAATACAATTGTAACGGTATTATTCTTAGTTATAACAAGTAACTAGTGTTTTACATTCTTGTGATAGGGATTTACTGAAAGATTATCTATTGTACAGTAACAGAGGCAGTGTGTTTTTTGTAAGATTTACTGTAGATTTTTCTTGCAAGTGCCTTTCTCCAACTGTTTATTTATAGGAATATTGGTATTTTGTACATAAGGTTTTTATGTTTTAAAATCATGTTTAATAAATGTTTTATGTAAATATAAATGTGTGTACAGAATAATCTGAAACAAAGATCAGAGAGGCTAGTGCAGTGCCTGAAGCAGCATTAAGAGCTAGCTAATTGATGGACAGTGAGTATTGGCTTTAGCTAACTTTTGTAGATTGTGTCTGTGAAATGTAGAATTTTGTTAGTGCTGCTCATGCCAAATACTTCCTGAACAAAAGAAGAAATGTTTTTTTGCCACACTAGAGTTTAGGAGTTTGTTTTTATATTTTTCCCTTTGGCACAGTGCTAATTTTAATTCTACAGCAGACATTGTACTCCCAATGTTATATCATTAATTAGCGATAAAGACTCAGTATTTTTTTTTTTTATTTTATTCCAATCGTCCAATTTAATGTACTTAGTTGTAACTTATGGTGACTCTTAATGAAATGCAAGATTCTCATCCCTTAGTAAAGATACACAATGAGAAAACAGTAGCCAAAACTAATGGTCTTGAAATTAATTAAGGCAGTGAGCATGAGGTCAAATTAAAGGTTTTGTTAAATCTTTTGATTGGATTTGGATTCTAAATTGCATCAGTTTAGGTTTAGCTCTGCTCCTAAAGGACATTGGCCATATTCAGAAATTTCTGTTAAACTTACCTTAGTATACCCCAAGATTTCTGTTCARGAAAGTGAGTTATATATCAGTATAAATTGGAGCAGACTTATGTGAATAAAAGGTTAGTTCAGCTCTGGGTGTTGATTGGTAACAGGGTAACTTTATCTTTCATTAAGCTTAATTACATAGAATAAGCTTACACGTGTTTTAAAGAACTAAAATCTAAAATTACTTTGCTGTCCACCCATGTTCTGAACTGTGAACAGCTTTTCAGTAGTTCAAATAAGTTCTAGCAGTGATAGACTACTGAATAATTTGAAAAATCAAGCTAGCTTGTTTCCTATTGTTTGTGTATTTTTTTTATACACTGAAATCAAATTTAGACATTTTTAAATGCTCTTCTTTAAACTTGCTAAGCTAGGGTAGAGAATGCTGCTATCCTTTGGGGATGTTAGTTTGTTTCTGTTTTTTGATATACAAGTTGGACTTTAATTCAGAGTAATATTTTGATACCAGCTTTCTCCACTTGAATGGTCACCCATGTTTGATGAATTGGATTTTAAAACACAGAACTGCATAGCAAATTTAAATATTTGAATATAGAATAATTTCATGATATCTATCCAAGCTGCAGTAAAGATATTTTAAAGTAACAGGCTGAAATTCCATATTAGAAATAATTGATTTTATAAATTCCAAAGTGAAAAACTTTTAGGGGCTTCACAGCATTTAATTTTAAGTAAATACCTACTCTTTTTGTTCTATGATTTCATTCTTAACTTGAATTTTTTTTWAAGTTGTAAACTAGCCAACTGAATCCCAGTCCTGAAAATGGTGTCCTGGAGCTGTAGATTATTGACATAATAAGCTGATGTTCTTTAAACGTGGACCTACAAGGAGATTGTTGTAATGTATTGTGCTTTTAGCCTATTTCCAGATATTGATTAGCATTGACCAGTAATGGCCATTTTTGGCTCAAGTTATTTATGTATTTTAAACCTGTGAATATTGCGATTCCCTTTTTAGATAGTAAGTCTAATTATGCATTCTGCAGTGAAGCTATTCAACTGTCCACATGTATAGACTATTGAAATACTGTACTGGCACACATCTGACTGTTGACATTTTGTACCTTTTCTAAATCCAATGTTTCACAATAAAAACTTGACAAAACATTGTCTCCTTTGAAGATTATTCACTAACTCATATTGCACGTTAATCCTTTTAGTACAATATTAACTGGCAAGAAGAAGCAGGGTTTAATATTTGCATTTAGTATTTAGATTTCTGTGAAGATTAGAAACCTGAGGCTGTCTTCAAATAGCAACAAATTAGAATTTTTCCTATCAGGAAAAGATTTTTTTCTACATTAGGATTATAATATGTGGAAATTTTTTATTATAGAGGAGAAGGAAAAAAACTAAAGATTTAACTGAAATAGAGTAAAATTTAATAAAGTCTTAAACAGGCTTATGATCTTAAACTCTTACACTCTTACATTCTTACACTCTAAAAATGCCTGAGTTTCTCTCATAGTTTAATAATCTTAAGGTTTTTCCTCCCTGACATGTATTTGTGTACAAGTTAGGTGACTCTGAGATTGAAAGTGACATTCTAGTTTRTTTTGTCTGTTTTCTCTGTTGTGTAATTCATCCTTCTACAGTCTGGAAGAATTTTTTTTTCATTTAAAAATGGAAATTCAGAATGAAAAAAAATTGAGTCAAAATAAGAAGAAATTAAGATTGTGTAGCTTTCTGGTCAAGGCATTTATCTAGAGGGGGTGAAATTTTGCATTTCAGACCACCACACTTAAGACAGCATGTGTTTTATGTTAGCTACTGTATAATGTGCTAATGTAATATTGAATTGTTTTTAGCCTCATTTAAATGCAAATTTGGTATGGCTTTAGTGAAGCTATTTATTTCTGAAGCAGAGAGCAAGGCAAAATGATGTGGGGTACCCAATTTAGACATAGCTTCCATTTAACATAAGCTAGATTGACTCCCTGAAAGAAATTTGCATTATTTGAAATGTATTTTCTTAAAGAGGTTTTGAATTGGTATAACCTGAGTGTAGGCAGTTATGCAGTTCTCYGTGGTCTTCAGTAGCTTTATAAGTATTGAACCCACACTGATTTTTTTGAAAATACTGAAGTTTTATAGTTATAAAACTCCAGTAAAAACTGTCCACATTATTTTTGTTTGTTTCTTCAAATGAATTACTAAAACATCAATTCAGTTGAAGACAGTGCTGTATAAAGTATGTTTTCTCATATATTGTGTGCAGTTCCTACAGCTCTCTTTTTGCAAAAAGTACTTATATGGAAAAGGACTTCTGATGAATTGCGCAGAAAGAGGGAATTGGGCAAGGGGATTATTGGTGTGAAGGAGGAGGCTTTTGAGGTGTTCCTGGGGGAAGGAAGAAGTGATGGAGGCATGAGGGCTAATGRGGAAGAGAAAGCTCTGAGATACTGCTTTAATCATGTATATGGTGTACTGAATCACGGGGTTACTTTTTCAAGCCACAGATTATCTGTAAATGTGCAAAAAATTGAATTTAAGGTAAAATGCASTGTTGCTTAAGGAATTTTTTGTTTTTTATCAAACGATTCTATAATCCAAGTTTCAGAAGTTAATAGAATAAACAAATTGAAATATAAAAATGCACAACATAAAATTCATCTTACAAAATATGGCTAACATTTTTATAGGTCTAGGAAAAAATAGATAAAACTATACCCAAACCATGCAATAGTATATAATACTTTATTAAGTTTAAGTTTAAACATGAACTCATTTTGTCTGTGTGTTTTTTCATGCATTAGACAGAAATCATCCTTGAAGTCGTGCCCATTAGCACATGATTCAGTGATGTTTTTCTTCACTTTAAGACAAACAGAAAATAGGTCTGGATTTGCAGGTTTTGCTTAAAAAAAAGATTAACATGCTGGCACTGTTCTTCTAATTGACATATTCCTGGGATTTTCACTGTCTCATTGTACTGTGCTACCCATTTCTGAAGGGTAAAAGCAATTTTTCATTTTGACTGAGTAGGGTTAAAGTACCATGGACACTGCAGTGCAGGACTGATGTGCTAATCAAGCCAGGTGAAAGTAGGGACTGTTTTAAGAGCATAGATTTTTTATTTTTTTATTTTAATTTATTTTATTTTTGCTGCTAAGGCTTTCTAAATTTTGGAGTACTTGGTGAGTTCCTTTAATTTTCAATTGTAAAAGAGGCCTTTCAACTTCTGAAGAGTACTAAAGCCTGAAGATAAACCTGCATCTTCTTTGCATATGAAAAGTCAGTTTTAGAGGAATAATTAAAAGTTTAATTTTACGATGAAGTGTTTTCATTGCAGAAGATATAGGGACAAACAAATAGGTCGGAATTGCTTTGGGACATGGTGAGCTTATTACAGGTTGGGTCACAGGAATCTGATGCATCCCCATTGTAACAGGTATTAGAATTTGCAACATAGTTTTTTGGATTGTTTTTTAAGCTCCAGTTACAAATTCCCCTTTTTAAGTAGCTCATAGCAATTTATTTTGAAATGAATAGGCTAGAAGCCTTAAGATGCTTTCCTTTATTTGAATCAGTAGATAAGTGTATCTTCGTTGCTTCATTTCTGTGAAGAAATTAATGCAGTCACAGTTTGTATCCTTAATAAGGCACATCAGTACATGGATTTTTCCTTCATTTTATGGAAATCTTGAGGATGGGTTGTATTTATAGCTGTTGCATGAGAAACTTTTAATTTGTTTTGTCAGCTCTTTACGTACTACTTTACATTTTGCAGAATCACGTGTTAATTTCTCCTCTTACATTTATATGTTCAAAATTTCTCTGCAACATAAATGATGGAACTTTTTCCTAGAGTTTTTTTGTTCAGCCATGGTCTGCTCTCAAATATTCTTACATACCTATGTTGATTAAACTTCARCTTCTAAATAATCAACAAATTAAAACTGTATTATTGAACCAAACTTGCTATCAGACAAGTGCCTTTTGCTGATATTTTATTCATTTTGTTGGATGTGAACATGCAATACAAGTGGGTTACTTTCCTTCATATAAGAACTGTACTATTTCAACTAGTATGTTTGGAGTTACCATGTATCAAGTGCAGCTGTGAATAATAATTTAAATCATTCCAATAAAATCTGCAATCACTTGCTTGGTAGTGATTTATCTGACTCAGGGTGCAGCATTCATTAACATTATCTTAATGCAAGATATTTATGCATTTTACATAACACCCACAAAGGCTTGTGAGAGTACCTACTTATCACACTTCCTGGGAAGACACAAGATTGTCTTAGATAAAAAAAAATTGCCTTGAAAGATCCAATTGAATTTTGATGCCTGTGTCCCTTGCTTAAAAATATTTCAATCTTTTTCTGTAATAAATCTGCTTTATTTTTTTTAGGATGTGGTTAGTAGAATCCATTGTACTTGTTTTCCATTAAAGATCGATATGTAGAGATTCTTTTAAAGCAAGTTTACCTTTGGATCTTGTTTATCAAAAGAATCTGATGGAGCCAACCTCTTTTCTTACTGTCTAAATGCTAATTTTACTAAGTGAAGGTAGAGCTAAATAGGAATGGCTGCTTATATCAACTTAACCACTAGATGCTGCTTAAACCACATAGTTTCTCAAAGTTTATGGCTGTAAGTGCTTTCTGCACACAATCTGGCTCTCAAAACAGATAGCTTTTTCTGTTCAACTAGAACACTGATGCTGGAATGAAAATAATTGAAATAGTTATATTTTGAAATATATTTTGGAAAATTAAACATAGTGATTTTAAGCACATTTAATATAGATAACCAAATAAAAAACAAAACTTTGTGTGGAACTACATAGTGATTCCTTTCATCCATCAATCTTAGCTAACTTTTCCTTAAGAAAGATACATCTCTGTTTTATATTTCAGAAAACTGAGCCAGGAAGTAATGTAATAATTTGACTACTCTCAAACAAAAGGTGTTGTTAGAATTGAAAACAGACTCCAGGACTCTCCAAGCAAGGTAGAGATTTGTATATTTTTTCCCTCTGAGAAAGAAATTGCTAAGGATAAGTTTAAAAAAAAAATTTATTCAACATAAATGTATAAGAAGTCCATGGCGTTATTAAGGTGACTTAGCAGCTGAATTTTAGAAACCATTATTAAGTGAAAATGATTTATTCATAGTACAGATAGCAACATAAAGCTGAAAAGAATCTACTTCTGATTTGGAAAAATAAGGTTTAAGGCTTAATGTTTTCCTCTTTCTTTGAGTCTGATTCATTTCTAATTTGATTCTGCTAGTAGAAGTATTTGGAATCTTGTGGCTCTCCAGTGAAGGAGAACTGCTCATCATTTAAAAATTCAAGCTATTTTTAACAAGTYCTGAATCCATAAATACCTAACTTTACTAGAGTAGAAAGTGTTTTCATTCACACACACTGTAAACGTGCTAGGYATTGTATTTGTGTATTCTGTGAGCAGTAAGGCCAGATCTTGAAACTTAAACAGTTTGAGATTTGAGAAAAGAATATTTGTTATGTACTTCCATGTTTTCTGTAAAGCCCAAAGCACTGTGCTCCTAAATCAATGAAATAATTTCCATTTTTTAAAGAAGTTTTGGATCAGGCCKTGTTTATTGTTTTAAACTTAGGTTGCCTATGCATCAAAACCACAAGTCATTCAAGTCAGAAAAGCAGCGTTTTGGAAGTGATGGATTTTGTTACCTGTTTTTAGTTTATAGATTCAGTAAAAAAGCAAGGTCCAAGTACAGACTAATCCTTCACTTTTTTTCCTTGTTTTGAGAGAGTAAAGTCCTGCACTAGAATGATTAATATAATTTTTCCTCTGTTACTGTGACATAAACAGATGCATTTTTTTTCCTGAAAAGTATCATTGCAAAAACCTATAGGRCATTTCTCCTGAGTTAAAATACAAGCAAATAGAAATCATAGAAATCAGATAACATCTTAATCCATTTATAATGCCATCACTCTTTCTGTTTTAAATTYGGTAAACTAGGTGACACTGAAGAAAGAATTAATCCAGATCATTCTGAAAAGCAGTTGATAGAATTTTTTTTATGCAGATTCAGAGTGCATACATAAACTTGATTCTATTGTCAAGATTCCTGTCAGGCAAATAAACCTACATCTCAACAAAAAGTGTTTTACAGAACATAAGAACAACATCTTTTTCAGACTTGAACTACAGTTAGGAACACAAATACTGATTATATTATTTACTGGTATAGTTATCAGAATTTTAAAAACAATAATTTATCTAGTCTAAAAATGTCTCTCCTACTTCAGTGGAATATCAAAGAAACTGTTCGGTAGAGAGTTACAAAATAATCTTTTAATCTCTTTTAGAAGTTTCCCTGTACCCTAATTTCTGTTATTTCTCTTAAATGTTACTGMAATTGTAATCTTGGTTTCTTCATGTGGCAAAGACCTCCATAAATTAATTGATGTTCTCACAGTTTCTGCTGTATTTCTTTCTTCATTAACACGTTTGCTGGCTTAGAACGTAAAGGCTTTAACACAGCCCTCCAGGCTCAGCATATTCATGGATCCCCCTAGCATTTCTGTTCAATTCAATTACTTTCCTTATTGCTACTTTGCACCGTTGACTTTCTCTCTCTGCAGCAAGATTTGTTCTTCCAGAAGTAAATAGGTCAGTCACTGTGCATATAATAAAAACCATCAGCTCCTGAATGTAAAATACACTTCCATCTGTTTGACTGTAGTTCTAGTGCCACTAGTAAAAACACGTGCTTGGGTGTAAAGTGAAGGAAAGCTGTTCTGGTTCTCTGGGGTGCRACTCTGCTCTCCAGTCCTTGTCCCACTGGCTGGGCTAACTGAGCTTCCAGCTTGTGTCCACCCACTGTAGTTCCAGCCTCCACTTCTCTAAGAGGACAGCAGAGGTTGTGGGTGAGAAGCCATTGCGTTTTGTGCATTAAGAGAATGTGTTATTGTACAAGGGAGCATGAGAGAGGGAGAGTGACTAGGGACCCTGCTGTACTGAAAGAAGGATGAACAGATTGCTGTACTCACACTTACTTGATGGTGAGAAGATACTGTAAAGCAGCAGTTCCCAAACTAAGGTCTAGAAGCCTCTTCATCATCTCTAAGTAGTTCGGAGCTAATCTATAGAAGTGTATTGCCTTTGTAATGCTTCCAGATRTGTATTTGATAGGGTCAGTGGACTGTACATAGTCTTAAAGATTGACAGCAGTGTACAGTCCGGAGCATTTGGAACTGCTGCTCCAGTAGAGTCCTGCTTTCCTGAGCATGAGATACTGCTAGCAATTCTAACTCAGTAATCTTGGTGTTGATCTTTCCTCTGTCAGTCCATTCATCCCTTGAAAGGGGATGCCAAGCTAGCAACAACCAGTTTGTGGGATGTAGTTAGAAGACAGAAGTTTTGGCAAGGCAAAGCATGAGCCTAGTTGGAGAAGGAAGAAGCAACATACAGGCAGTAGAACCCTGTGGGAGAGAGTGGAGTTTGTTCATGTCTCTATTAGCAATCTTAAGATGGAGCTGAGTTTTTCAATATCACATTCCACCAAAATGGACTAAGCATCTCTAGCACATTTTTTAAGGGCATTCATGCTGTCCAAATTAGGAGAACAGTCTCTCAAGGCTTCCTGGAGAATTCCCTGGCTATCAGGTGGTTCTTGTGAGTAATTTAGAATGAAAAACCAAGTGAATTCTCAAATTTGTCATCTGAAAATGCCTATTTTTCATCATTGTATGTGGATTCTAATTTTCTAAGAGGAAATGAGAATATTCTTAGAATAACTTTTCAARAGATACCTCAACTTGACTTATTTCTTAGAGCAGAGCAGCACATGTGGATTCTGGCCAGAGTATGCTAACCTGTGTTACCACCTGCATTCCTGCAGGAAAACCTTCTTTCTTCCCATTTTTCTAGTCCTTCAAGATGCAATTTCAGTCATTGCTGTAATTTCTAGGCTTAAAAGCAGAATTCTGTGCCTTGCTGACCCTGTGCAGTACACATTGAAAATGTCTGGTTACCTGTCTCTTTTGTCATCCAGTAAGTCTSTCTGTGTCAGTAGTGTGTGTCCTAGTCATGTGTTCTCTCCTTAGAGACTTGTTTTCTTTGAAAGTCAGGGTGGCTGTTTCCACACAGCTCACCTTCTGATCAGTCCATAGATATCACCAGGATTGTTTTTTAGTTTAAAACCTAAACAGGTGGAATGGGGAGTGGAGGACGTTTGGGTTTGGAGGGAGTGTTTTTTTTTTTTTTGTTTGTTTGGTAAATATCTCTTTCCAGATACAAACTTCTCATCCAATGAAACGTCTCTATTCCTTACCATAGGTTACTGGTGCCTGTTTATTAGTCTCTCATTTCCAGCAAGTCTCACATTAATGACAGTTTTCACTCAGTGCTTCCAAAACAATCTCCTTGATAATGCTGCTCCAAGACATTTGCCCAGTTAAGATGCATTTTGGGCAGTGCTGTGGGGCTGATCTCTCAAAGCACAGGCAATTGTTTAGGTGAAGGCTCAAAACACACATAAAATATGTCTAAAAGAATTAGATACATCTCCAATTAATATTTTACAATCAGCAGCAGTATTTGTTAAGGTCAAACCAATCTCAGAGCTGTAGTATGGCGGAAAAAAAAAAAGATAAAAAAAAGCAACACCCCAAGTTAGCTCTAAAAATTGAGCAGAAAGGACAGGTTAGCTACTCTGGTGAATGTAGTTAAGAAATTTCATTTCCTGTATGCCTCAAGCATTTTTGCTCATAGTTAACTCATTCCTTTATTTTTTAGTAGAGCTTTTACTGGATGTAATTTATTGAACTGTTTTCCATTTCCTTCATTCCTCTTATCTCTGCAAATTCTCCATGATCTAATGCTTAACATTTTTTTTCAATTAAAAGAAGTGAGCAACCTTTTGCTGCTGATCTACAGCTGCTGAATGTGGCACTGTGGTCCTAAATAACACAAATTCAGCATCACAATATCAGTCAGTAGCTGAGCTTCTGTAGTTTAGGCCAGTTCTGCTTTCTGCTCTGGGATACTAAACATCATATGTGTTTTGCAGTAGTAGCATATTTCCAGCCATCTGTAGTTGCCTCCTACATACATATGCTTCATCACTGCATACAAACATACACCTTCTGCTGAACTTTAGAATTATACTTCTCTCTAGTAAAGCTTATTATGTTTTTAGCGGTATGGTATTCTGCAAAGCCTCTTTGGACAACATTAGAGCCCAGTAATCCAGATTTACTGCCACGGAGGCCAGAGGAGATAATTTAACCAAACCATTATTGTAAGTACTTACTTTCTCATGTGACACAATGACATTTTGATAGATGTTTTCTTATTGTCTCATCAGTTTTGCCAGGTAAATGTAAACATGTTAGTATGAGAAAAGTAATGAATTTAACAGTTACGAAGCCAAAAAAGCATCATAGGAATCATAGAATCATAGAATCAGTAAGGTTGGAAGGGACCTCTCGAGATCATCTAGTCCAACCTCCCTGCTAAATCAGGGGCACCTAGAGCATGTTAGATAGGGTTGCATCCAAGCGGGCCTTGAAGATCTCCASAGAAGGAGACTCCACAACCTCTCTGGGCAACCTGTGCCAGTGCTCCATCCCTCTCACAGGGAAGAAATTCCCCCTCACGCTCAGGCAGAACTTCCTGTGCTTCAGTTTCTGCCCATTGCCTCTTGTCCTGTCACACGGGACATCTGAAAAGAGTTTGTCCCCATCCCCGTGACACCCTCCCTTCACGTACTTGTACACATTGATCAGATCCCCCCTCAGTCTTCTCTTCCCCAGGCTGAAGAGGCCCAGCTCTCGCAGCCGTTCCTCATAGGGCAGGTGCTCCAGCCCTCTGATCATCCTCGTAGCCCTAYGCTGGACTCTCTCCAGTAGCTCCATGTGTGTCTTGCCCTGGGGAGCCCAGAACTGGACACAGGACTTGAGATGTGGCCTCATCGGGGCTGAGTAAAGGGGCAGGATCACCTCCCTCGACCTGCTGGCAACAGTCTTCCCAATGCACCCCAGGACACCATTGGCCTTCTTGGTCACAAGGGTACATTGATGGCTCATGGTCAACCTGTCATCCCCCAGCACTCCCAGGTCCTCCTCTGCAGAGCTGCTCTCCAGAAGGTCATCCCCCATCTTGTACTGGTGCCTCGGGTTATTTTTCCCTAGGTGCAGGACTCTGCACTTGCCCTTGTTAAACCTCCTGAGGTTCCTCTCTGGCCAGCTCTCCAGCCTGTCCAGGTCTCTCTGAATGGCAGCACAGCCTTCTGATGTAGCAGCAACCCTTCTGTCCCCTCATCCAGGTCAATGATGAAAAAGTTGAACAGGATGGGACCCAGTACTGAGCCCTGGGCAACTCCACTAGCCACAGGCCTCCAACTAGACTCCACACCACTGAGGACGACCCTCTGAGCTCTGCCTTTCAGCCAGKTCTCAAGCCACATCACTATGCACTCGTCTAACCCACACTTGCTGAGCTTACCTATAAGGATGTTTTGGGAGACAGTGTGGAAAGCCTTGCTGAAGTCAAGGTACACAAYGTYCMSTGCTCTSCCCTCATCTACCYRGCCAGTCATTCCAGCATACAAGGCTATCAGATTGGTTAAGCAGGATTTCCCCTTGGTGAATCCATGCTGGCTACTCCTGATCACCTTCTTTTCCTTCATATGTCTGGAGATGACATCCAGAAGGAGCTGTTCCATCACCTTTCCAGGGATGGAGGTGAGGCTGACTGGTCTATAGTTGCCTGGGTCCTCCTTCTTGCCCTTCTTGAAGCCCGGCGTGACACTGGCTTTCTTCCAGTCCTCAGGCACCTCTCCAGTTCTCCATGACCTTTCAAAGATGATGGAGAGCAGCCTGGCAACAACATCTGCCCGCTCCCTCAGTACCCATGGATGCATCCTATCAGGGCCCATGGATTTGTGGATGCCTAGCATGCCCAGAAGGTCTCTAATCCTTTCCTCCTCAACCAAAGGAAGGTCTTCCCTTCTCCAGACTTTCTCCCTCACATCCAGGCTGCACGAYTCCTGAGGGCTGCCCCTTAGCAGTGAAGACTGAAGTGAAGAAGGCATTCAGTAATTCTGCCTTCTCTGTATCCCTTGTCACCAGGGCCTCTGCCCCATTCAGTAGCAGGCCCACATTTTCCCCAGTCCTCCTCTTGCTGCTGATGTATTTGAAGAAGAATGTTCTAAAAATGTTCTTAAAAAGTACAATTTAATAAATATTTTACCTCCTCTATAATTTTAATATGGTCTTATATGATCCCTAATGCTTTTGTTAGCTTCATGCTTCTCAAAACTCTTGAGTAGCCAAAGATGTATTTCTAGTTGATGACTGAACAGGAGAAAAAACTTAGGTTAGGTTATCTTATCTAGTAGACTGTTTTTTGCAAAGTGTATTTTAGAGGGAAGTTTTTTGTTTGTTTTTTTTTTATTTTATTTTATTTTATCTCTGAAGATATGAGACTAACTGGGTTTCTTCCAGTAGTGATTTTTAGAACTTACTGGCAAGTCTACTGTCTAAGGAAATCTGCCCCTTCATACTCTGCCATTTCATTGTTTAGCCAGAGCATAGCTCTCTTTGGCCATCACTGTTAACTTAGAGAGAGGTTTTGAGGTTGGTGATCTGTAGGGCCTTGAAGCTGAGGAAACACAATCTCCCTTTTCTCTTCCTTCTCCAAATACCAGTCTACAGGACTTTGTGGAATGGGTCTAAATACCAGGTTGATGTACTTTGGGAAGCTTGTCTCATAAGCAGATGGTTTCCTGGGATCTGAACCAACATTTATAAGTGGGTAATTTCATCGTGAACTAGGGAGAAATCTAACAATAATTAGTTGTATTTTGGGAAGGAAAGCCTGGAAACTTGACTTACTTCTAGCCAAGACCACATCCAGAAAAAGGGATCAGATACTGATAGCAAAAGACATTTTTCCAATGATCACAGCTATTTGGAAGTCCATGAGTAGTGAAAAATGTCAGGCTACAGGCCATCTTAATGATCTGAGGATCTTTTCTCCAAGAATTTGATACTATGTAGATTTTTTAAAGAGCTTCCTTTCCACCAAAATTATTGCTTTATCACTTCCAGATTCTTGCAATGTATGCCACTTTCTAGTATTCTAAGAAAAGTCTCTGGAAATATGTGTAGGCAGCCTATTATTTTCATTTCAGTCTATGCTGCTATATGAACTCTTCCAACCCTATTCCTATAGGGTTGATCTGTAGAGAACTGAATTGTCAGCTACAGAACTGCTATTTGGGGTATCCTGAAAGAAATGAATGAAATCACTGCTATGTAATCTTACTCTTCTTTTCCACTTCTGGCAAAAGAAAAAGAAGTAGCGAAGCCCACAATCACTTATGTCAAATAGTGCAAAAAGATTTAGTAGCTTTATTAAGGATTTATGGTAGTTGTTCATGACAAGAAGGAAGTGGTCTATGGCTGCTTACTGCTCCCATTTGATCCATGTCCTGACTTTGTGAAATTCAGCATATTGGCAATATGCAGAAGAGTTGGCAGGCTTCCTATGCAGCACCCTACAGACTTCTAGAGGAGGAATATTATTGTGTGTTACATCCTGCATGTTGAATTAAATACTATTGAAGAAATGACTCTCTATCAAATTACAGCCAGTTCATAAGAGAGTATTTTAGAAGCTGTTTTATGCAACAAAATGTTTTATCAGGCAAAAATACGTGGGCCTGATGCCCAGGGACAAAGCAACTGTGTCATTCTGCGGCCGGTGAGCCTGGCTGAGCGCACCGTCGTGCCGAGGCTAACGCTGCGTAAGGGCGTTTGTGACACTCACAGCTGGGGATGAGGGGAAGGCGCACTCCATGTCTTTATCAGTAGTGCAGATCTAGATCTGTTTATGCTTTTTATGAAACCATACTCTCAAACTCTTCCTCTTTGCTTCAGTTCTCCATCTACAAAAATGGAGATAATAGGTCTGCCCTATAAAAATATATTAAGTAATATGAGATCGTCAAACACCAAAGTAATATGAAACACAAGTACTTAAATGCTTAAATAGAGAATGTTGCAGTTAAGATCCAAGTTTTGTATTGATATTTACATAAAAAGTTGTGGTTATGTTTTGACTTGATTATAATACAAGCCTTTCAGAAGGAGTAACAGCAAAACAACTTGTATCTACATTGAGATTGTAGCAATAGGTCTGGTTTAAGAAGATGAAGAGTAAATATTATTATTCCTTGTAAAGCAATAATATAATCAACTAGCTAAAATAATAAGCTGTTTTGTTTTGTTTGAGAAATCATCCTAAAGCAATTCTAAGGGAATAAGAAGAATTAAGGAAGGAATGGATGTCATACAAGACAACACCAGAGGGAGTTTCTACTGATCCTTTTCTGGGTTTGTATTCACAAAGTGCATCACTTAAGTCCATCTGAAAACACTAATTTTGCTTTTCCTTTCTATTAGTGAGACTAGAAAAGCACATGCATAAGATACAAAGAAAAAATGATGCTGGCAAAGGTCAGTCAAATATAAATATTTTAGTGCAATACAATTCCCCAGGTTTAATAGATACTTTGGCTGAGATGAGTAGGAAGGAAAAGAAATAGATCTCAGTAAATACCTGACATTGCTCTCTCTTCATTACAGTAGGCAAAGCATTCAGCAAAGTAGAAAGAAAACCACAGCTTTGACATTTAACACCTGAAATGTATTTGGAAGAAAAAGGAGATTTGCAAAGATCAAATTAAATACATCAGATGAAAGTGCTGATTAGCCATAATTGCTGCTGATAAAGGTACAAATTTGCAGGGGGGCTTAGACATTTTTGTTATCTTAAAACCTAGCTGAGCTTCCTGCTGAATGCTAGATATTAGACACATGATGAATTTCTGCTGTATTAAATCTAAAGTACTGGAAAGAAGGTTTGAACTTGACACTGAAATAGTTTTAGGGAACTGGATTCCTTTTCTGGCTTCTCTGCCAACCTTCTCTGGACTTCACCTCTCTTTTAGTTCCCCTCCTACATAATGAAATTTAAATTACTTTTTCTCCTGTTCTTTGTCTTCCTTGCCTATTTAGACCAGAGATTCTCACACTTTTTTCATGCTCTCATTTGCTCTCAGGTTTGCTCCTGTTCACTTTTGGCAGAGGAAGAGGGAGATATTTCCCTCTGCCAGCTG
Source organism: Rhea americana (assembly GCF_003343005.1). Taxonomy (NCBI): domain Eukaryota; kingdom Metazoa; phylum Chordata; class Aves; order Rheiformes; family Rheidae; genus Rhea; species Rhea americana. Next base: position 269,568 of record NW_028186412.1, on the reverse strand, counting down.
CCCCTGGAGCAGCTGCGGGAGGAGGCCAGCCTCAGAGAAGCCTCCAAGAGCAGGGTAGTTGGGGTAGCTTGACAGGAGCTATGGAGAAGGGGTGAGGACTGGGATATAGATCAGGTGGTACAAGGGACAGCAGCAGAAAGAAGAGGAGTGGAAGGAAATCCCATGCTTTGCAGAATCTGTCAGCCAGTGTTGAGAGGCTGAGGGACATGGAGGCTCTCCATGCCCCTTGTCTGTGCTTCAATTTCTCAATGCACCTCTGTCCTACAGCCTCACTCCTGCCCTTCCCACCGCATCCCATCCCAGCTCCCAGGGACCTGAGTGGCGGGGCAGATTGAGTCTTCATTGAGTAGGATGTGGCTCTCTTTCCTATTTGATTCCCTTAAAAGACTTGGTTGGTTCAGCTCTGTTTGCTTATCTAATGATAAGACATACTAAAGGGATAGCTAACGTTATGCTGTGGAGTCTATCATATAGAGGTCAGATCTGTATATACTGAAGAGCTTTCCTGTTCTTATTATCTGTGTATGTATAAATGTTGGTATTACTTGAAATTTGTTATGCTTTGGTAGTAATACAAGTAAGAGTAGTTTGGTAGCGTAGCAGAACATCACTAGAAGGCTATTAATAGGAACAGAAGAAAATGGAGGCACCAACAGGTTTGTCTCACTGCCTTCTTTCCTTTAAAGAGTTTATCATTTACCTCTGTCCTTTGCAACATTTCTTACCAGTCTTTGTAAAGCAGTTTATTACCGTTTCATCACACATACAAGTATGCAGAGTTAATTTTTCTTGGGTATTAATGTTTTGAGTCTCTTGCTATCAGTTTACATTATCTGTATCAACTCCAACATCRCTAATGGCTCATAATTTCCAGCTTTTCTGTGACTGTTCTTAGGACTTCTTTCCCCCCTGCCCCAGATAAGCCAAGGATTTGAGTGTTTCTATGCCTCCTGGGCTCTTGAGCTTTTATATGCAGTCTGAAAAATTGAAGGTTATTTTCATTTAAAAGAGCAAGATAAAAGACAAAAAGACAGTGAAAATAATCTGAAACCCATCAGAATGTGCATGAAACCTCTGGTCCAGAAACTTATTTCAACAATAATAACAATACTTGATTATCTCAGCCCTTTTTTTCTTGCCCCAATATTCTCTTTCCTTTTCTAGTCATTAAGGTAAGCACAGTAGACTAAATCCACTCTGCTTAGAGGAGCCATCATAAAGCTTATGTATTATTTATGTCCCACTTGAGTCTTCAGAATTGGCCTTTTGTACACAGGTGGGTTTTACTGAGTGAGAGCTCATGTTTTGTCTCACTGTGTAACAATCAATCTCTCAAACAACCATGTCCCCATAACAGTATTTATAAGCTCTCTCACATCTACCCTTTTGAATAATGTAATAGTTTGCTCTCCTAATTCTTCAGGCTGGTGGTTCCCACTGCTTGATTAGCTGTACTGCTGAGCACATTGCCGTAGACRTTTCAGTGCCTCCTATGCATCATACGGCTGGCGGTTGTCGTGGTTGGCATTGGAAGACACTGGCCTGTTAAGCCCTATCCAGATGTTGCTGTCTTGCCTGGTAAGTGTTTCTGCTTTGGTCTGTTGGACATCTGCTGTTCAGCTTTCACAAAGCAAAGTTCATGCTGCTTTGTCCTTCCTTTTCGAATCATTCAGAAAATCATTTCAGAGAGTCATTTTCAGTGATTCTCTGAAAGTTGCTAGTTCTCACTGGATATAAACTCAGCCTTTCCCTCATATCTTATATTTGGTTTTAAACATATTAACAAGTATAGTAGCTTACACGAGTTTCTGTTGCAGGACATTGATTCATCCATTTTTTTCCAGGATTTAGTTTATTGTTCTTTTTTGTTCCCTGTTTTTCTTGAAGTTGAAATCTGATCTTAAATCTTCCAAAATCTTTTCATTTCCAAGCTAACAGATTTTTCAGTTAGGCATTCAATTACCAGTGTAATACACTTACTGGAACTGTCTGGAAGTTATGTTTTGCTATTTGAGTATTTTCCTTGTAAACATCTGAAAGGGTGTCTGAAAGAGTATCATATGCTCTCAAATGCTCATCTCTTACACCTCTTTAAATCCAGCAAGACTATACTGAAGGCAGAGGAGACACCCTGCTATTAAATTCATGTGCTTAGGATAAGAATCTGGGCCCACCTTATTTTAACTTTAGTCTTCATTTCATGGTGTGGAAGAATTCACTTCCCTATACAATGATGATTAATATTGAAGTCATCCATCCCAACCCAGAAAATACATTAGAACTAAGAGATACTAGTCCTTGCTGTTATATTTTTTTAGAGGTGACAATTTGTTGCAATGGTTTTCATAAAACATTTCTTAAAGGGGAACCATAATAGAAGGAACATAGCTACAGRAACATAGCATGATTAGAGGCCGATAATTACTTAGCACTTTGTTCAGATGTTAGTGAATAGTGGACTGCCACTAAAAACCTGCGCACCCTAAACTCTGTGTGGGAGCAAATACATTTCTTTTCTTTAAAAAAGCACATTGAAAATAAAAGCACAGCTAGTTCCTTACTTTTTAAACTTCTTATCAGAAGGTGCAGAGGAATCTTCCTATCTGTTCCATATTCTTCTGTTATTTGGACACGTAAAGTTTCATGAAACTGCAGTCTTTAAAGTGGTTTTTGATGTCTGTGCCTATTTTTTCTTTGTAAAGTGCTTCAAAAATACTTTGATAAATAGCGTTTCAAGCCAGGCTTGTAGGCTGAAGAATTGATTTTGAACAATGGATAGAAGAACACAATTTAAAAATATACGTGTATATGGAAGCAGAATCAAATGCCTATCCATGGATGTCCAAAAACGATGTATTGACAACGCTGAGTATATGTTGAGGTTATGAGCCAGGAAATGGGCTAGAGCTGGATTTCTTTGATTTACTGCTAGTATTACAGCACATGTACATCAAACCATACTTAGAGCAGGTCAAATCTGAAGTGTTAGATGTGACTAATTATCCTCAGGTGCTTCGTATTTTGCTCTCTTTTTCTGTTCTGTCATTGAAAGCTTCTCCTTCTTACAGTATTAGTTTTCTGCTTCATCCATGCCTCTCATCTCCTCACTGCAACAATTCCTTCCAGTTCGCYRGTGACTTTGATGTGYCACTTGTCCTCTTCTCCCCCAAATCATCTTTTCATTTCCCTACACTTCTCCCATCCATGCRGCCTTTGCCTGTTTTTCATGGAAGTCCTTCCACGTTCATGAGTTGATAATGGCAAGATTATAGGTAAGTTATGACTGATAAAATATGTATTTTTTWAATTTAAATTTACACATCATTATGTCACTAAGACTACACGTTATCTGCAGCATCATAAAATTTCAGSTTTGCTTTTCCTTTTTCTCAGCCCAACACTTCCTTGTCTGTCTGTCTGCACTTTTTAGTGTGCCAGATCGCTGGAAGCAGCCACTGTGTAACACAGGTCTCAGTTTAGCAAAGTACTTGGCCATATGACTAACTTAAAACATCTATTTAAGACATATGCTTATGTACTTTGATGAATGCTTTGCCAAGCAATTTCCGTGTCTTGCTGGGAAAAAATATAATGATAATATGCCAAGAATTCTAAATGATTATGAGACAGTTATTAATGAATACACCGACATGGAATATTTGCTTTTCCAAAYAGGCTTTCACTATTCCTTCTCTTTTGTGCATGGAATTTCATAGCAGAGATTGAGTTATTTAACTGATGAATAGCTAYGTAGCTTAGTCATGCTAGCTAGTAACCATTGAAAGGTCTCTTTATTACTGCAAATGGATAAACTGGAGAGAAAAACAATTGCATATGGARCAATAATATAGTGAGTGCAATGACTTTTACTTTTTAATGGACACCAGTACACCCAGTGAAATTATGCCAGTGTCAAGCCAGTATAACTAAAGAAAATCAGACTAACATTATTTAAAAGATTGCAGTCCAAGCTGAATTAAGGTGCAGATTTTGTCCCAGAAATGATTGCTGCTTAGAAAGCAAGATTTCAATAAGGAGACAGCCTGCAAGACTATCTACAGAGAAAGAAAGAAAGAAATGAAGTTTATCTGTTCATTTACAGAGGCAAAGACAGTGAGGGAAGACTACCCTTTTTCCACTGTAAGGGTTATCTAGGGGGCTAAGCTCTTAGGAGTACCCTGCTCGCTGGCAGACACTRTTAATGATAAGCTGCGTCCCAGCTTCAGCCCCACTCCTGGTACATTCACCTTCAGTCCTTCGGGACTGAGTCAGTGTAGCTTAGCTACACACTTTGCTGCCCTGCAGAGGTTATTTGTGTCCATCWCTGATCTTCATTCCAACAACCAACACCCTAAATGAGCGTCATGTGCAGATGCCCATCCTAAAGTTATGCTCTCCCCAATATGTGGGCAAGAAATCAATAGAGGGAAGCAGTGTAACATTACTGAAAATATTCGGTTCCTCTGGAATAACATATTGAAATGTGGATCCCCTGAACATGCAAACTAAGGTCAGTWAATTAATCTTAAATGCACAGGAAAGATAAGAATTTTGGCATGTGGCATAGATTCCACATTCCAGGAACTGCTTTTTCCATGGTGGTGCTTACCTAGAGCAATATAAAGTAGTGTGATAGTGGTGGTAGGACTAATGAAAGGTGATGCAATRAGTCCCTTGATATTATGAGTGCCTACAGACCCTAAAGGCAATGTGTGGGGGAAAAAAAACTATATTATATTGYCTAGAAAGCATTATTTTCCCTAGAAGTTCTTTAAACTGTATTTGACAGGAAATTTGAGGAATCCAAGATGCAAAGGATCTTGCAGCAGAGATAACCAAGCAACTTACAGTCTCAGAAATGTTGAGAAAGATGTGCGAGGGAAAGTTAAGTGGTAAAATTTGGGAAAAGGAGTTTTTCTCGGGTCAGATTGTCGATGACTGAGGGGAGAATAGTTGCTTTCCTCTATAGTATGGGGGATGGAGGATTTTGTAGGTCTGGCCTGATTTTTRTGTTACTAATCCGCTTCCTTTGGAGGCACCTAGCATATCAGTGATGCCATTCATTTCTCCCRCTGTCATCTTATGGCTTATTGTTGCAGCTTTTGAACTTCTGCTAAAACTGAAGCTTCTTAGAAGTGTTCTAGGGCATGCAGTGTGAGAGCACACAGCACAGGTGATCTGTGGGTCTTTGGAGTCTAAGTGTGTATTACACAGATGCAAGAGCAATTGCACAGAGCTGGACTGAGTAACTGTGTGATTTATCCATTTGCAGACTATGAAGGAAACTCAGGCTACTTCCACTTATGCCTGAACTCCTAGATAGCTTTTGCTTGCTTAGGAAGACAGCAGCCTTGCATAACCTGGGCAACACATAGGGCTCACATGGAAACTTGAGTAAGCAAACAAAGATTTCCTAGGAAAGAGATCTTTGTGGAAGATTTCTGAAGGCAAAAGATGAAACTAAAGCCCTGGAGTCGTGCCTTTACTGGAAAACAATCTTGACTGCTGATAGTAACTGTGTAAAGAATTTGAATGAGAAAAGTGACGCATTTTACATTTTTCCCTCCTTCATAACAGAACACTTAGGCATGAAAACCCATCATTTCCAAATGAGTCATTAGAAAACAGCAGATTTCAAAGGAACCACCATGAAGTTTGCAGCAGGTGAAACCAGCCAAAAAGTGAGATAAGGGTGAGGCATTTCATGTTCATAACTCAGTCAGCAACTTCAATCCAGTCAGTTCATGCACATATTGTATTCATGTGGGAGACTGCAAAATATGGTGACTTTTTATGAAATGAAAAACTAGGATCCTTTAGAACTATACATGGACTCTTAAGTCTCTCAGCTCATCATTCAATCTTGCCTTCAAAGATATTTCTTCTTTAAAGCCTACAGTTATTAGCTGGCTTTGTCAATCACACATTTTCAGGCTGCACAAATTTAGGCAAGAAATAAATTGCATGTTCTTACTAGCTCAGGTCACTAAGTGAATATAAAGAGGTGTGACAGTTTCTTCATCCTTGTGTTTTTGCATCAGAATTGGACATCTCCTTAAAGGAAATGATCTAATTAATCCAGTGAAGATTTATACAGGAATCTATAGAAAAAGCCCTTTGCTGTGGCCTAGTCTGCAGCTCAGATTTGGTGGCTTTACCTTATCTTTTAAATCCTCTACTCTGTACAGTCAGAAGAGATTTCTTAGCATGCTTTGAATTGCCAGGTTATGTGAGACTAGGTCCAAATTTCAATGAAATCAAAGTAAGCAATTTCAATAACTTCAGTGTTCCAGGGAAGAGGTTCTTAAAGTATATTTCCTAGGCTATTTCATCTTCTACATCTCTACAAAGGCATGATCAGTAACAAGGACTATTACTCAATCTACCTGTGGTACCAGCTGCATGAGTGCCTTGAGAAAGTCACACTCCCAGCACCAGCCTTAAAACAGAGCAAAGACTCTAGAAAGTGTTGTAAACCCCTCAAATGAAAGCTATAGTTAAACAGTATCATCTGTCTGTTGATTACTATTAAAAGCTTAACTGTACCCTTGTGGTAGTTAGGTTATTGCTATTTTTGATGCAATTCATGTGAGTAGAGCAAAAGAAGCCCTTTGTAATCTCCAGACCATATCCTGCTCACCATGAGATGAGACAACCATATCAATAAAACATCTTACTGCCTCCAAAAATGGCAGCCTGGCCTCCCTGCCTCCTCTCCTCTCCTCTCCTCTCCCTGTTCTTGCCCCTGGACTCTGCACCACTCAGCGCACCCCTCGAGGGGCCAATTTGGCTTGTTAATACAAAAGAAAATTATCCACTGTTTTACTAGATTAGTCCTCTAGGGTCTTGGTGAGCTGAATTAGCTCACAGAGAGACTGTGCAAATGTTCACAAGAGAGGGATAGGGCTGTGGCGTTGGATGCGTGCGCTGGTGGAGCATGTCAGTCCACCATCAGAGACAGCAGAAAGGACTCATACTTGRAGTTTTTCTTTTTCCAGTTATATTGATTAGTTTAATATAGGCCTCTTCCTAAAAACTTTTCTGCTTTATGCTTAGACCATCACAGCTCCAATATTACTGTTCAATAATGCATACAGTGATCCCTTTAGTCATTAAAGGAAATCTCCAGGAGACATCCTAGGCTGAATAACCTCTGTGAAGACCTTTGTAAAGGATAGTTACTACATGGAGTGGACAATAAGGGGAAATGAGGTTTACATTTGCTTATCCAAAAGGCCAGAGAGAGTTCATAGATTATTCTTTGCACAGATAAGCTAGACCTTATGTAAACACTCCTCACTGGAAAGTATCTGCTGTTTGTTTTCCTAACTTTAACCATGTGGCTAGCAAAAGCAGAATAAATGAAATAAAAGACAGGCATTTTAATAATAATAAAAAAAATTAGTGTCTTTGAAAACTCATGTTACTGGCCCTTGAAAAAAGTTAAAATGATCTACTCGCTACTCGCTGCRTGGAACACAGTTGCTGCTATGGCTACAAAGCTTTCTTGTAAGTGAAAACTGGTAAGATTACAAGCCCATACAATCAGATATCCTTCATCACTGTATTAGAGCAGAGCAGTCTGCTTCACTGCAGTTAAGCCAATATATAAGCTCTTATACCCTTTGTTTAGACAAAACTGATGTTATGGTCAGGTTTTCAATGAAATTAATGGGATATTTGTCTAAGTAAGGGCTGGAGGATTAGGTTTTAATGATTTCTAGTTCTACTACAGAAAACTGAACAGGACCCTTGATGAATATAAATTAGCATAGCATGACTCTTTAAAAATCTCACCCACTACCCATCTGTATCTTTAGGTGCATAAACATTTGAGAAAAAAGCCAACTTCACCACCAAATCTGTTTACAGATTATTTCAAACCAGCCTGTGATTAATTTGTTTGTGCTTCACARTCTTTTTCAAATGTGACTAAACTGAGCAATTTATATCACTTAAGTCTGACTCTCCATAGTTAAGTTGTCCTGGGTATTTCAGAACCAAGAAAACAAGCACAGTTTTACCATGAATTGTCAATAAAACTTGCCAACACAAGAATAAAACTTTCTCCTCTTTTTTTTTCTTTCAATTTCTGAAGTCAAAAATTGTGTTATAGAAGAGATAAAAACATGGGGCTGGGTGAGGGAAAGGGGAACTGGCCCCAGAATGAAAACAGAAGACCTGCTTGTTCGAGCTGGTCCCATGCCATGATGTAGTGATGTTTCTGAGAGCTTCAGTTGCTATGGCAACATGACAGTATGATTTACTGCAATAATAGAGAAAGCAAATGYGAAGCTTTTGTTTAACTTCAATGCCATGAACTATTTGTTGATATTGAGGTGGAAAATAAAAGAAAGAGTTCTTTGGCTTCTAGTTAACCGCATAACTAATGTGTCTAACTATAAAAAAGAAGTCAGTAAAGGGCATCRTGGTGTTCAAATTTCCCTTCCATGCTTGTGGAGCACACGTACGCACACATACTGTGTTGTGAAGTGCTGAACTTCCCTATAGTTCAGAGTGTAGGTGACTTTTCAGAGCAGACTGCAATACCTGTTCATCACATCACTGAGGAGAGCAGCACAGTTAAGGCCACTGAACTGAACWGGGTCAGCAGCAGAGTCACTAGTTCAGGGTGAATTCTGGGCTAGGTCTGCAGCTGGTGGCAGGTGAGGGTTAGATGAGTTGCTGGACTAGGGTAGCAGCAGCTGGCTGGAGAGGATAATGGTTTATGGTTACTTCTGACATGYTTCACCAGGGAGGGTAAAGATACGACACAGAGCCAGAGACACAGGTTTATTGAATTCTGCAAAGGCTAGGGGGTCCTGCCGAGGTACAACGGTGTTTGTCATTAATTCTGTGAATAGCACTGGGAGAACGGTTAGAGTTTTGGAAAGGAAGGGTGGCGATCCAAGTTTATAGTTATAGAGTCAGATATATATTCTACAAGGCCCAAAGGGCTAAGACGGAGCTTGCACAAGTAGACAAAAATGGCTTATAGCTGTTGTGGTTGAGATCTGGTTTGCGACCATGGGTGAAGGTTTGGAACAAAGGGCAAAACAGTATGTTTTATGACCTACTCTTACAAGATGCACAAGGATAAAGGATGGCAGGTAATAATACCAGTTGTGGAAGATAATTAAGACTGACTTAACACAGCAGGGGAAGAGGAAGAGCTGGCAGAGCAAGGGGCTGCATATTTAGCTTCATTGCTGAATCGTGCAGCACCACAGCACTGAAATGAAGGCTGTTRCAAACATAAAAGAGCATCATTTGGTTGACTGAACACTAGGACCTATAGAACTCTTTCACTGCTGAAATTATTCAGTTTTGTTGCTACTAGTGCTTATCCTTAGCATCTTCTGAAAYTGGTTGTTCAGATCCTGTTGGCTTCATGGTTTACCTCCACCCTAACCTAAACTACAGAGCACAGCCCAAATGTGTTCCAGAACTAACAATACATCAGTGCGGCAGCAGCTCTCAGTCCTTCCACAATCCAGCAGTAAGCTGGGCTGCTTGTGCCCTGCTCTTCTAAAAGCTGGGCTGCTTGTGCCCTGCTCTTCTAAATCTACCTGGGGCTGTGCTAAACCTGAGCTCAAGCACAAATGAAGAACCGTCCCCAAACTAATCCCAAGCTATTCATCACTCTCTGTATCGGTTCTTACTCAAATCTACAGACTTTGCAGTCCTCAGCAATGACCATCACTCTTCCCTCCAAAATCCCAGCTGTATCCATAGCAGTAATCAGCAGCTATTTATTACCTTAGCCATATCTGTTAGCTCAGTCAAGTACACCCATCCTTCCCTGCCTTACATCAGGAATTATTCTCCCTGCTTCCACAAGCTCTCCTTTTGGGATTTGCAGTATCCAGCAATAAGTCTTTGGTTCATGTTTTCCTGTATACTAACACTAACATTGACCCTAATTTAAGCCTTATCCAGGAATCCATCTCCATCCTGTAACTAAGTATAAGCCACTGCTTCCTTCTCACGATAGACTCCGATCTTAATTCCACCTTCTACTAGAGCCTCAAACATCACCTCAGTTTTCAGCAACCCCTATAAAAGGAAGCTGAAATCCTCCAGAACCATCTCCAGAAACAGAGAAGGGAGAAACAATGTAAAAGCTGAGCTGCTTATTTCCAATTAGTGAAGTGCACTCACAGCATGAGAAGGAAAACAATGTGGCAGTGTGCGTTAGGTACAAAATTTAGGAATTTTTTTCTGAGCTATRGAGACACAGGAACTGGAAGCAGTGGGTGATGAGCAGGACATTCATTCTGGCTGAGCCTTTTGCCTGCTCACTGGTAGCAGGGTGTGATGGGACCGTGCCCATGTCAGCACTGCATATCTGCAGGAGTGACTGCTACAGCCAGAGAATGTAGACCTAGCTATGGGCCTAAAATGAGGTCCTTGCCTAATGATAGTGGTGGCAGTGTCATACCAAGAGGGACATGTGTCCACTCAGTGCTGAAGGGGACAAGGGTGACAAGCCTTACTTGTTCATTACTGAGCCAGGTCAGCTCACTTGGTTTTGACTCCCAAAGCTACCTGAGGTGCTAAAATACTTCTGCTACTAAAATAACTGCCCAAATGCTGTGCTAAAAATGCAGTATGCAGTACTTGGGCATACCATGGCTTGCATCCTTGGCTGGCTCAGGTTTCTGAGCATTATGGAAGAAATTTCATTTTGCTATTCCAAAGAAAAGAGCAATTTACTCTTGGGGCAATTTACTTCCTCAGACTCTTAGCAGAGCACCAAAAGAGCAAAACCCTATCAGGCATCTGAAGTCCTCCGCAGTGTATTATCAACTCTGCCACTGGCTCCACCCTTGCTAGAGGCTCTGAGGTGKCTGCTCAGCACAAGAAACAGGTTGTGAGAGCTTCTTTAGTTTCCAACAGTGCATCTTCACCTGAAGATTTCACTTTAGAGTTTTTGTGACAATTGTCATCTGAGAAAGTAAGATAATACTGCTGCCCTACTTGCCTTGGCAGTGGTTTTACTGCCAGAATCAGGGACGTCATCTCCAAGGCAGCGACATCTTCTATCCACTGAATATCTCACATTCTTCCCTAGCTGCTTACTACTGGGCACCATCAAAGGCAGGAAGCTTGGCTAGATAAACCTTCCATCTACTCCATTAGGACTCTTCAGGATTATGTCTTTATTAGTTTATTAATCGTCTGAAGGCAACTAGCACTGAGCAGCTCGTGTCTCAACCATCAGACTCCCTTATCCTCCAGAAGAGGGTGACCCCAAGCCAGTTGCCTGGTCCTTAATCTTTGCTAACTCCTGAACTATGCCCAGGAATTGCTTGGGAATTAATTTGCTGGCTCTGGCACAAACCACACCAGCGACCATCCTGACAACTTAATACTTGAGATGAYTGAGCTCCGTTGCCCAGGAATGTTCCCTTGCAGTGTTTAGCTATAGTACTGACACAGTCCAGCCTTGCTGAGTTCTTAGTAGTATTTTGCAGAGTTATAAAGCATCTCATCTGGAAAATGCAAGGGAAGTATCATTATATTGGTTTTCAAGTAGGGAAACAGAAATAAAGAGACAGTATGAGTTTCTCCAAATTCTTCACAGCAATTTTAGCTACTCTTTGGAAACATACACTGAAGGGTGATGTAAATGCCAGCTATCCTCATGGCAAGAAGTCATAGACCCATTTCTCACCTCGTTCATAGTGAAATTTCAGCTCTGCACATTTAAATGGAGGCACTGCTGTTTCGAGCAATCTTAGTAAGATCAAAATCAAGACTTCAGTGTCTTCTGTAAAATAGATCTAACATCGTAAGAGGATTTTTTCTGTATAAATAACAAAATATCATATATTAACAATAAATAGCCTTGCTGAAATTTACCTTCCTTGGGGTTATAGAAGGGTATTTGTTTACTCCTTATTTAATTTGTATCAGTTCTTATTCTGCAAGATCCTTTTGTGGTTTGTGGGGCTGGAGTGCATTTGTAAAGCAAAATTAGCAGAGAAGACACAGATGTTGCACTGCATTCTCTTTTTAGCCATTTAAATTATAAACAATGTCTCCTTATATTATGATACACTTTTCAATCTCATGTTGGTTTTAGAGCTGATTCTTTCAGTATGTTTTCTGTTTACAGCAGCTTGTTCTTGTTTAAATATCCCCACTACTGTACTTATATGAAAATAAAGTTGCTTTCACATTCAGTGCACATGACTCAAATCCATACATATATTACTGAACTGCTGCAAGGATAGAAGAATTAATAATGTGATAGGGAGACATAATATTAAGTGCATCTCTCACTGAAGTCTACACTGAGAAAGTTAACAACTGTGCTTCAGCTTAGGTATAAAAAGGCAACAGCCCCCAGAGCAAAAGTGCCTTCATAGCTGGTGCCTTCTCTGAGCACGTTAATAGAGCCCATGAACTGATGATCGTAGAGACAGAATTATTTTTCCATAAAACCTTATTGCCAAGAATTCTTCTAGAATACACTACATCCAAGAGCTCTAAAGTAGAAATTTCATAGCATAGAAATTTAAAACTCTTTTTCAGTCTGAGTTCAAAGAAAATTATCCATATTTCTGGCATTGTTTTCTTTTCATAACCCTGATGGGAAGGCTTTCTGACGGCTGTCAAATTTGGACTTGATTGACTGTGATTAGTCTACTGATAAGAAAATGTATTTAAGGTCAGTGCCCATATTTGTCAAAATCAATTAATAGATCACGTTGTTTTTAATTTGATACRTACCTCTACCAAAATACAGTTTAAAAATAAAATTATGTAAAGATCACTACTCTCAGTTTCTGAGAAGAAAACAACAGATAGAAGTGTGTGGGCTTGTGTGGTATGTGCCGTTGTTAAAATTGCCCCAAACTGGAATTAGGTTATCACAAAACTCTGAACAGCTGTTATTAACGCTCATTCCCAACAGAATGAACCTCCTGATGTTTCTGCTCATTCAGGACACTTCCATACCACATGCTGTCCATCATGCTGAATGCCTGTCCTACTGGCCTGGCAGCTAATAAGACAGAACAAGCTTTACATTGAACAGTAAGTTGTCTTGACTCAGCATGTCATATGTAATAAAAATACTGTGGACTTGAGTAGTGAAAATTAATTTAGGGTACTATAGATTTGCTGAARAAAATCCCCTACAGTGAGCATCATATGAAAAAATGAAATTGTCCTGCTTGATCTATTTTTTTCCCCTCATTTTAGGAACTGGATATTCTTTGAGGATTTGGCTCATTGTTCAGTAGGACTTGAATTGAATTTTAAAGTTTTTTTTTTTTTGGATTTAAATTGTACTTGGGTTTTCAGTGTTTTTTTCATTTATTTTGAAATTAGAATAGCGAATGTTGCTATATACTGCTGGAATCATTTGGAGCTTGATTAAATTAGAGACCTGCAGGATGTAAAGTATCAGCCTGTAATAAATCTTAAAATCGGAAGTCTCATCTTGAGTTTGGAAAACTAACAGATTTTCTGAGAATAGGTCTATTTGAGGTAAAGATGAATCTAATTTATGAACAGTTTGACTTGGATAGATATTTCCGTATCCACTCACTTCTTAGCTTCAGTGTCAAAGCCAATGTAACCAACTGGCATCTGTGAATCGTTTTTGAGAAAGATTTGATTTTACCTTTGCATTTGCAAGTAGAATACCTGGGTTTCAGAATTTTTCTGAACTTCACAAAAATTTCAGAATACACACTCTAAAGAGTACTTTAGCATATCCTAAGAGTACTTTCTACTCTAATACTCAGAGTATGAGATTATTTTCCCTGCATACCCTTCAAGTTCTCGCATTTTAAGTTTGGCAAGACCAAGCAGTCCCAGACCTAAAGCAGCCATTTTGCAACCAGCAACTGCCTCTCTCTATTCCAGCTGGCACATGTCTTCAACCTTTACTTCTCTCTTTCTACTTCTGACATATTTTCTCTTGTTACTTCTTCTGAGTGCAATTAGACACCCATCAGAGCGCCGTCCTTTCAGATGGGGTTAGYGCTGAACTTCTGGTGAAAGGTCAAACCATTTCCAGTCTCTCTCTTTCATGTAAAGACTTCCTTTAAAGCAGTCTACCAAAAATAATCCAAATGAAGGCAAGAAATTTGCAGCTGGCTTGTTTGAAGGACCATTCATTTTGTGTGTATGAAATGGTTTAYGTAGCCATCTTCATAAAGTAGAAAACAGATGCTGGAAGGTTTCCAGTGGTGCCTTGTAAGTCTCCGCACGGCTTAGTTAAGTAAGTGCTTCCCTTTTGTTCTCATCCTGTCCCTCCTTTACTTCTATTTCATTTTAAACTGTTAGCCCTATGTGCTTTTTCCTGCTTGCTGTTGTGCAACCACTTCACTTTMGATTTCAGCCCTAGGATGAGATGAATTGTGTCTTAAAGTGCCTATTATGCTGCATTAACGAGAAAGTAAGTTGAAATGAGTAACTCATATGCAAATATCTGTATGGTAGACATCTAAAGACAATAGAGAGGTTCCACCAGCCTCATGCACAGTGCTCTGAAAGCAATGGATTAAYAGAAAAGGGTATTGAAAGCAGTGGAACAGCACAGGACTTGCAAACACTTCATCACAGTACAGCATGAAGTACTACTTTCCTTTATAAAGAAAGACCAGACACTTGTCACTTCTTCAAGAGTAGTTTGTCAAGAAATCAGTAATTGAGCTTTTTTGCTCATTTTGTTTCATCGTTCAGCACAATATCACGTCCAGTCTTTTTTGCCTCCCCTTTTTGGAGGTGGTGGGGGGGGGGACAGAGAAGACTAGGATTGAGAGTTAACAGCTAAAGGTACTGAGAGACATAGCCTTGGAGTTTTAAGGTATAGACATGGGGGGCTGGGAAATGTTCAGTTTCTGGCTCTGCACAGACTTCTGTCAAGATTTTTGCAGGAGGTGAATTTAAGATTCTTTACTGTTTTGATTAAGCAACTGGGATTAAATCCACAGTTTTACTGAGGGCTTGCCATTGATTTCAGCACAGCTAGGATTTCACTTTATATCAATCTAAACCACAACTGATCATCTGGAAGATTAGGGGACTTTTCCTTTCGTTCCTGTTTTGTCTCCTTAGATTGTCAACTGTTCAAGGTAGGGCTAATTTTTTACAAGCTAATGTAACAAAAGCCTGAGCTCAGCTCAGATCGTGAGACAGCGTATTTGTAGTGCTACTTCAGATAACCCAGCAAAGAGAACTCTTAGCCTAATCAGTATTTTTTCCTTGATAATTGTTTAGTATATCCAGGCAGAAATTTTCAAAAAGTGTAGAAGTACTGTCCTCTAAGTGCGTATGTTGTTTATTAAATGTATAGGAAATATAAACAAAATTTCTCTCTGTGTGTGGGCATACAGGCATGCATGCACACACACACACACTCGCGTGCTTCAAAAGTTGCTTGCAATATCATAACGAAGCAACCTCCTGGAGCTGAGCTCTAGGTTCTCAGGGGAAATACTGACTCTGCTCTTTTCAATATGCTGAGAAGAAACATTTCATTTTTGAGTCTGACTCAGTGAAAAGACTGATAGCAGCCTTACTGAAAAGCCTGCCTTTTGAATAAACACTGACTCAATTATCCAAGAGGCAATAAAATCACCTTTGGTTTGATGGCTTCAGCTGCAGTGTTGAGTAATGAATTGAAAAATAACATTGCACAGACCTGCTAAGGCACCTCTGCATGATCAGACTCAGCATTACATGAGCTGACAGCAGCCCATGGTGGGAAGTTACACCATGACAAACTTTCTCAAACCAAGTCAACTCCTAGTTTGTAACACAAGTTGCAATTGTCTCCCTGAATCCTCTCTGAGCATGGCTTCTCTTTAAATCATTGGAGGCTCTTCTGGGACCTTTTCAGCTTTGATTTCTACAAAAAGATGACAACGGTAACCTTGGTTATGTGAGAACAGTGATCCACAGGAGCCAATATGTACCCAGAACAGCTCCTCCATCGAGGACTGGAAGACTGAGGTTTCAGGCTGCTGGCAGAGCATGTCACGAGCGTGCTTAGCTCTGCTGCTGGGATAAAGTGCTGGGGAGATGAGGTCATTCCAATTGCACCAGGTGCTGGGAATGGTTGTGTTGGAGGGCTGCCAGAGAAGCCATGCTTGATGCTTRTTTTTAATTTGCTGATCCCTTGTATAGCAGTAAATAGCTGCCTCCCTGTGCTTCTAAAAAATGACCAACTCAGAAGTGGAGTAGCATTTGCAATGTCCATTGCTGACCACATTTATCATAGACTCAAAGGAAACAGTGCTGTTATGTGTGTTATAACTGAGTTTGACCTCACATTTAAGATAGACCATGTTACAGAATAACATTGATCCAAGCYGTTCTCTTGGGCCTGAGGCAATACGAGACTTGGGCCATCCCCAGGCTGCGGCTGCCGCTGGTCATCAGCAATGGCCCTGCTCCCTCCTCGGGTTGGGGTGCAGGGTGCACCAGGTTGGGGAGCCACGGCCCTGCCTGCCTCACTAGCACTCGCTCACTTGCCCCATACCTTGGAGGTGAAGTTCAGGGAGGCACTGCCCACCACAACAGAGTTGTCCTGGAAAAGCCCAGCTGCCAAGGATGCCCATCACTATGCCATATCCTCTTGTATGCAAGGATGGTTGTTTGTGAGATTGCTGAGCAGATATGCGTTAAAAACGATCCTTCTGCTGAACTACACTCAGATAATCTTGCAGTTTGCACCTTGGCACCTGGCCTGCTTCCAGAGAAACAAGGTAAATAATATCCTGAAGAAAGGCTCCTGCAAACTCACCTGTTTTTCCAACTGTAGGAAAAGTTGTAATGAGTAGGMAGCTAGCCTAATAAAAGATACTACTCCTACCTATAAAACTCATCTAGGTCCTTAGACTAGCAACAATATTATCAATAAATACACTTGTATTTCTGCATAACCATTTTATAAAAAGCCCATTCTTTTTTTGTGTAAGATCCCTCCTACATTGCAAGAATGGTAATACAAAACAGACCCAGGAGTAATGTGATGCAGTCTCTGCATAGAAATCAAGGAGGTTCTTTATATAATTTTTAAAACCTCCAAAAAATTAGACCCTTCTTTTGTCTCATGAGGACTGAAGCTCTGAWGACCTGATTGCTAATATGGATGAAATACATGTAAGAAATGTGACATCATTTAAACCAATCTTGGTRCTCAAACTTAAGCTGTGCTTGGCTGAACAGATTGCTATCGTGCTTCATATTAAGAGTTGGTGCACAAGCAGTTTATAGAGCTTTATTTGATGATTGATATCTGTTATAAACATCTTAYGGATATGTCAAATGAGTTTCAGGTATATAGATAAATACAAGCCATTGCTATAGGTAAGCTATTGATTTGTTAGTCTTTACAAAAACCAGTAATAGCTCATTGAAAGGTAGCATAACATGAAGGGTGACCCAGCTTGCCCTAGGATGCGGGAACGCTCTTGTTGCAAATGCTTCAGTTAAATTCTCTATTTTTGTCAGCATGTTTCTTCACTTGCTCAACCATTTTCCTTTTAGCTTTCATATAAACCTTTTCTGCTTASCTAGTTGGTTTATGATGAGAATGATATGTTTAACTTGGATTTGTTTGCTATAATGCCCTGAAAATATCCCCACTGTGTACATATGGTTTATCACCGTCCAAAGGCACCACGCAGAGCTACCCTGCAGCACTATGTGCATGCAGCAGAGAAACCTAGACTCCCTTTGGCRGCAGGAGAGAGGCCCAGGAGACAGGGCAGCGCAAGGAGCAGCTGCCAGCTGGACCCCTGAACATCAAAGCTGCGTTGGCCRAGCTCCCTGCAGGCAGAGTTACTGCATGCAGAGGAACCTACGCCTGCTTTTGAGTAATGGCTTAGGACTGCACCCTCAGAGAGATTTAGGGTCCCACCAGCCTCCTAAATGAGGCCAGGGAGAAAGCAGGAAAGAGCCTATCTCTGCAGCCTTGAGCTTGGGGCACTCTGTGCACGCTGAGGTGTGGGCCTGGCTACCAGGTCCTTGCTGATGCAAGGGCATCGTGGACTCCCCTCTCCTGCGAAATGCCTGAATTTGCCCAGTCCATGTCTTGTCTACAGTCTGGGATTCCTTCTTGCTTAATCTCAGTCTGGCCCCAGCACCACCAGTTGGGTCTCTCCAGCTGTCAGAGCATGCCTGTATCATGGGGCAGATGGGGTTCACAGCCCTTCAAGGAGCTTAGATTKCCTGTTTCCTGCTGCCTGGGTAGGTTTCCTAATCATTATGTGGAAGTTGCATTTCTGCCTGCATTCACAGGGACAGAGGGAAAAAAAGAGGCCTCACAAGCACACTTGAACTTGAAAGGTGAGATTTCAGAGACCTCACATTTCAGCATTGCATCTTGCTTGACTCCCTGCTCCATGTGTCAGCTCTCGTTTGGAAGTGCTTGACGCTTGCATCCCTGTCCCATGTACAGGAGAGAGACACACATGTTTATGGATATAAATCCAGTTGTCTAAATCAACTTTGGCTATCGCTTGAATGCTTAGTGTTTTAGTGTTGCCACAGGCATTTACCCCAAATAACTTATGCATAAAGTATAAGTAGGGCTCTAATCCCAGTCACAGACTTCCTCCCCATTGGCCTATCTTCTCTTCTTATGGGCCAGTGAGCTCAATACAATGTTTTGTCTGCCCCGGGTTCCTTTTAAACACCTGTGAGCTCTTCCTTGGATTGCACTTCAAGGATCTGAGTGATTGCCCTGAGAGCCCAATATGGTCAAAGTCCTGATCTCGACCCAAAGCTAGCCCTGCTTTGGGCAGGAAGTAGAGCCTGATGACCTTCAGAGGTCCCTTGTAACTAATTTTTTTTCTCTCTGGTTCARTGAAGAAGGCCTGTAGGCTGATTTAGTCGAAGAACCAATGCTGTGGCAGTTTTACCTGCACTATTATGGTATATACCATGGCAAAGCCCAGGGAAAAGTTCATCCATTCTCTCGAGATTACAGTCCAGCTTCTTCTTTTAAGTCTCGTGCAATATGTTATTGTTATAAAAGCCCTGAGAACATTGTCAGACAGCTGCTGATAYTAAAGTTACAAAGATGTGAATGGCCCAGCTTCCACTCAAGTACTGATTGTTGTGGACTTATTCTGGACACGCCAATATATTTGGAATGACTCAGCAGGGTTTTCTGTGCTTATTATGTGAAGTATTTTAGATACAATGAAAAAATGCAGTTTTCTTTTCTTTGCTTTTTAGCTATTTATAGCCAAAACCTGGGGGGAGGGGAAAAGGCCATCCCAACTGTCAGTGAATTCTGCTGCTTACCCTAAAGCTTGAAAAGGAGATACGTTTTGCAAAGTGTCCCATACATCACGGGTTTGGATTCTTTGAGAGAAAGGATACAGTCAACACCAAAACTTAGTTTGCTCTAGCTCTTCCCTCTAAAACACCTGCCTGGGATTCACATGTGTCTATACTAAGGCTTACTTATGGTCCCCTTGCTTATTGAAGTTACAGCACAGTGACACAGGGAGAGATCATTTCTCCAGCCATTTCAAGATTTATAGATTAACAAGGATGTGTTAAAACACCATCCTCTCCTGACCCAGACTGCCAGCAGAGAGCCTGCAGCGGGCTTTCATGTGTCGTGGGTATGCAAGCGAGTGCTGTGTTTTGCACTGATTTCAGGTGACTGTCTGTTTTTGATGGCATGACCTCATTGCTATAACTGAAAAACGACTATTATGTCACACTGCTAGTGAGCAGGAAAGGTATTGTAGAATAAGAAGTGTTTGAAAGCCAGGAGTTATTTTACATTGCAGAACCTCTCTGGAAGGCTTGTGARACGCTCCTGTCTACAGGGGGTGCGCTTCAGATGCTGTACTGAGAAAGGAGCCAATGCTGTGGTCTCTGAGKGCAGCAGCGGGCAAAGCAAACAGGCAGCTTGGCAGCGTTCCTTGAACGAGTGCAAGGAGGCAGGTTGTAGAGTTGTTTTTGAACAAAGAGATAGTGAGAAAGCTAAAACAGGAAATCCAAGTTGTRCAAACCAGTACGGTATGTTCCAAAAAGCAGTAAACATCATTAAAATGATTTAACATGTTATCAGGTATACATACGGGCATATATATATATATGTGTGTGTGTATGCTGCCTTTCTTCTGTCTAGTCTGCAACTGTGTGGCTTACATTTTCCTACATGCAAGTGGGTGCTATTTTGTCTTTCGCATCCATCTTTCTCTTCAGTTTCTAGCCAGTGTATGCCTTCTTCCCTCTCCCTCCCTAAGAGCTTTCTGACTCTACAGCAAAAAAAGCATAGAAGTAAAAGATGGTCTTAGAATAGAGAAATCAGCTTTCATAGACTGCTCCAGCTGGTGACTCTAGCAAAGCTATAAACAGTTAGCCTACTAAAGATGTTCCCAAAGGCTTGCGYAGCATGATAGCACGAGGCTGGGAGCCAAGGGTGAGGTAATACAGTAATTACTTTACCAAAACAATAGCTGAGCCAAAAGCAGAATGCAAAGCAAATCACATTAAATTAAAATTGTTTATTGAACTTCAGATTGCTCCGATCAGGCTGTGAAGACCTGTCTRCCAATTGCCTCACTGTATCTCCAACATGAGGGTCCCTTTCTCCTCAGGGAGATAAGTTTAGAGAAGGCCCAGGAGAGCTACCTCTGCATCGGGAAGGGGAAGGAGAACCTAGTTCAGCTCCCACTTTCACATAAGTGCACTGTCTTTGGGTACAAAGCACTGAAGGCCCAGAATAGCAGGATCTCTCTTTGACACCAAAGAGTTTGTCACCTCATTAAGACCATCAAATTAGACGTTCGCCATTCTCATAGGATCTGAGTCCCAGGAAAGACCCAAAGCTTTAGACAWGCTCTGGGTGCACACACTCGCCTCCTGGTCCTTGCAGTCCCTCTCAGGACTATTCATTTCAGAAGGGTCAGCATGGAGGGTCTGGCCCCCATTTCTGCGTGGACGTCCTGGTGTTGGACTGACCAATTTCTGTGTGGAAGGCCTGGTGCTGGACACCATTTCTGTGTCAATAACTTGCTGTTGGACCCCTTTCTGCGCAGATAGTCTGATTTTGGACTCCATTTCTGTATGGGTGGCATGATGTTCAGGACACTAACTCCAGAGGTGGGAAACATATGTGAGAGGCTGCAGGTTTCCTGCCTACACGCCAGTGAGCCCAGATTAGCAGGCCACCAAGCGATAAAGGGAGGATATTCCTGTCTCCTTCGAAGCCGTGCCCTGGGAAGTTTCAGGACTGACCAGGAGGATGAGGGGACACCGACACAGGAGCTCTGAGAATCAGGCTCACCTGAGGCAAGGGGGAGTCCTAAGACCCGATCGTCAGGCTTGTTCTTGTCCTTTACATTAAACAGTCATTGGATAAAAGACAGAAGCAGGCCTGGGAAATCTATTTTCACAGGATTTTTCTCCTGCTGAAGGTTTATCCAGTCTGGTTTTAAATGGCTGGATCAGCAGGGGCTTTCCCTGTGTGCCCAGGGAGTTACAGGCACTGCCTGACACATTCCTCTGTCAGGCYCTTCCTCTCAAGAGCCCCAGCTTTGCCTTTCATGATGCTCTTTCTCAAATCAGAAGTGACACCCTGTTCCATGAGCTACTCTATACAATGTTTTCTCTGAGTCCCTTAGAAAAAAGACAGAAAAAAAAGCAAACCGTGAACAGTCTCAAATAATTCCCAGTGGCTGGAGAATGAACATTCACACTATTTCTGTACRTGCGCTTAGTGTTTCCTCTATTTTTATTTGTCTCTTTCAGAAGAGGATAGTTATATCCTCCTGCTGCTCCCTCTGCTCCCTCACCCAGAAGCTAATCTTTCATTATTTGGTTAATTAATGGTTCTGGCATTGCAGAACCAGACTGGCTTTTGCTTAGGGCATCATTACTCAAAATTCTAACTTTTCAGTGTGACATTTCCAGGTATAATGTACAGTGCTGCTGTTCAAGATTTATTGCTCAAATCCTTAGCAAAGTGGGAAGGAAGAAGTTAATGATTGAACATGTTTAAAGATGTTTTCACAAAGACGTTCATGGGAGTTATTTTGCTCAGAATCAGTAAGTACATGAAAATGGCACTAACAGTTGGAACCTGAAAGATATCTGAGAAAAACCAAAGGGATAACTGAGAAAGTCAGTAAGGAAGAGCCAATGGTCATGCTAGTGTGAGCTGGGAAGAGTCTGACTTTAGAGTTTTAGCTGTGTTGGATGAAAGCAATGCGGGAGCTCAGATACGCAGTGAAGGAAGGTAGGATTTGGAAGCCACTTGACTGTTTAGAGCACAGGAAAGGGAAGACTCAAACAAGTCAAGATTCAGGCCTGAATAAGAGTACCAGAATAATGGGAAAAAGGGGGGGAGGGATGAAAGGCATTGGGAGAGGGAAGATGCTACTTGTCCTTTCCCTCCTTAGTGGGTATTGGYAGTGTCAATTCTTCCTTTATGCTTTACGTCATCCTACATGTTAATTATGGATTGGATATTTGAAGGTGTCCTGGCAGTCCAGTTCAGTTCCCATCAAGTTTTGAAGCAGTGTGGATGCTTAGCTTTCACAAAGTGACCTTGAAAAATCTCATCCAATGTGTGGAAAAAACCAACTCTCTTAAACTGCAGCTTCAATGAATGTGTAATGCTCTCCGGCATCAGGCTGGGACACGAGCTGAAAGCTGACTCAGAGAGGAGATTACCTCCTACTGCATGACTTCACTGCTTTCAGGAGCAACCAGGTGTTTCTTGAGAGACTCCCATCCGCGCTGGCTGAAGACACCCAGTGGGGGGTGGAAGAGGGTGGGAAGAGAGAACAGGGAAGATTACTGGGCAAATTATCTAATTGCAGGAACTGATCAATACGACATGCTGCAGTTAGAATCATCTCTAAAATATCCTTTCAGATGAATCAGCAGGGAAGATTCAAAATGAAACAACAAGGCAGGGACAAAGCTTCTTTTTCTTAGCATTATTATAATGCAGCCAACTGTAGCTGTTCTGGCCTCATCCAGGCATTGAACAAAAGTACATATAGTTACCCTGTAGTTTGTAAACTACAAGGCAGACACTCAAGGTGATGAAAAGTGGGATTTGCAAATGCACTTGAAAGTTAAAGGAGCATAGCTTCCTTTATTTCGGTGGGATGTGTGTCCTTGAGTCATGTAGTCTTTTGAGACTCCTACCTTAAGGGATTTTTAAAGAGAGGTAAGTTAGTCAGAGAAAGGACTCGGTTTAGCATTCCCCAGCTCTCCCCATTCCTATTCAGAGCCTTAGCCACTATAGTCTAGATAAGTGTTTCCCAAGCAGTGTCGGTCAGAGCCTTCTTGAAGGTCATCAGATGTCTATAGGAGGCTGCAAAACATTAGAAAAAGCATAAGAATAAGTTAAGCTTACAAAATTTGCCTGAGTCTTCAAGCTGTCCAGGTGCTTACACCAGGACAGCTGTGCCCAGGCAGTGCCTTGCATTTTCAAACCATTTAAGAAGCCCTGGTTGAAGTCATGCTGCTTGCTCCACGGGAATGTTTCATGGGGAGGATTGCACTGGAAAGATGGCACAGGAGGGATGTAAATCTGCTATTAGACCATACTGGGAGGGTCTAATCACTGCTGGCATATTTTCACATCTCATGTGGGAGCAGCATTTCCTTGCTGTGTTTCTTCCCCTCATCTGACAAATAGCCCTTCCCCAGGCATTGCCAAGCTAACAAAACGGGGCTGCAGTGAAAGCACTGCCCCTTTGCCTGGTTTGCCACTGCTCTCTCTTGGTTCAGTGACAGGCATGTGGGAAGATGTCATCTGCCCAGGCTATCAAGAAGGTATGTCGGGAAAGCAGCTGAGACTGCTGTGATGAATCAAGGGAAGCAGCCCAAGTTCTCCAACGCACACATGGCGACTGAGGCAAGGTGATCTGGGGCACAGGGTTGTGCTGTCTGTGTAGCTGAACTGGCAGAGCAATCCCAGGTATGCTTCTGCCCTCTGCTAACATGCACACCCCCACCCCTCACAGGCAATTTTGGGGTAGCTTTAGGGATTACATCCTTCTGTTGATCATTCCCTGTAGGCATGTACCCTGTTTTGGAGGCTGATAGCCCAGACTGGTTGCATAGATACAGACTGCCCCTGCTATCTGGCCTGAGTGTCCAGAAACTTTTCTGGCATGCTTAATAGATAAAGTGGCATATAGAGATGTATTCTGACTCCAGAGAGAACAGTCTTGCTCCATTGAAAGTATGTTAAGGTATTTTTTCTCCTGGAATAAGATCTGCAATATGGAGTTAATCAGGACAGCTCTGTACAGAAACAAACTTTCCCCACTGAATGGAGAAATTTGTTATTTAAAATAAAAATGCCCCCCATGACCTGTAACGTGTAACTAGAACCAAAATAATTATCATCTTTTTTTGCTGATAGTGACAGTCTGAAAGGAAGCACAACCTTGTATAGATGGACTTTCTGTGCTAAAGTTGTCTTGAATAATTTCATCAGTGTGGTAGGAACAGGCTGTTCTTTGGCATCAAGCACCTCCTTCAAGAAGCATGAGTTTAAAACAGGGAATTTTGGCGGATGCCAAGCAATTCAAGCATCAACATATAGAGAAACTGATAACATCCTTTCCTAGAAATGTTAATCCCTCTTCTGTGCTGGCGCCTCATTCCTCCTGGGGAGAATTACACAAAGGRCACAAGAAGGGCTGTATTGTTTGCCTTTGTTGAGAGGTTATCCAGGTTTCTACTTAGGGATTATCTAAGGGGGAAAATGCCATGAGGGACCGCTGCAATCAGGCAGTGATAGAGAACTGTAGAAGAGAAAGTTCTGCCCCAGATTGCAGGGGGATATATTCTTCCCTCTTATCTAGGAAAACTTTCAGCCTGCTATCTAAAGTTTGATTTGAAGATTTCATGGAGGCCCATACGTTGCCTAGAGCCAGAATTCAGTGCTGATTGCAAATTTTGGATACAATTTGCACAACTTGTCCTGCATCAAGCATCTTGCACAGAAGGTTTTGCAGTAGGCTGAGTTTGAGACACAAGCAAGGAAATTAAAGGGGATGGATTAAAGCTTATACTGTGATTAAATGGGACTTTACTGGTAAGTACTCAGAAGCTGCAAGAGAAAAATCTTTATAGGTGTCTGCTGTTTCCTGTCTATATATTGTCTTCACTAATTATGTTCACTTTGGGCTGCTTTTGTAAAGGAAAGCCATGAAGCATCAGTCCAGTGTTGCCTGAGGTGTCTGCATCTCTCTAACGTGCTCATGCTCATGCTTTCAGTAGTCTCACATGCATTTCAGCACAGATTTCAGAAAGTCACAACTAACCTGCCTCTCACCTCTTCTTCCCCCAGTCCCACATCCCTTTTCTCCCTTTGTCTGTCAAAGCAGGCAAACACAGTCAGAAAAGGGAAAGGGCTGTAGGAAAGCAGTAAATAAATAAAGGTATGAAAATAGTGTTGATTCTTTTTTTYCCCCTTTCTCTTTAATTGGGAGCCTAAACAAAGCTGTTTTTAGCTTAGGGAAGTAATCAAAATATCCACAGCTTTTAAGAAATGTGATGCTCAGGGAGTAATAGCTAGAAGCACTCAACTCTTCTAAGCAAGGAAGATTCAGTGTTGGTATTTGTTGTATCATCATCAGCAAACAAATACACCATCATTACAAGCCTAGCCTAGCAAGACTGGGTCTGTGTTTCATTGATCTTTCAGCTTGCAAGAACAGAAATTAAAAAGTGTCATTAAATCACACAGATCATACATTAGGAGAGTTCACTAAGCTTCATGAAGTTTAGCTTTAAATTTCTCTGGCTACATATCTTACAGTGCGAGTTCTTACTCTGGGTCACTCGTTCCATATGTTGGAGGGGGAACTACTATCAAGCGTAATTTGAGGAGTTTACTTTAAAGATGCATGTTATGTGTCTTGAGCTGCCTCCTTGATGTTAAAGACAAGAGACCTGCTGGGTCACCAAACCTAGTTCCTTTCTACTACAGGCAACACATCAAATAGTGCCTATGATAGCCTGCTGAGCATCTAATTTAAAGCAGCTATGGTGTCCCTCTCTGCCTCTATTGAAAAGCTGTCATGGCCAGTTTATATCCACTTACTGTTAAGCCAATATTACCTCCAGCTTAAACAGCTTTTTTCCTTCCCAGATTTTGACCCYGATGATTTTGTAGAAAGCAATCCTATCCAGCAGGCTTCATTTACCAGGCTAGATGCCTTAAGCTCTTTTCATGTCTCAAGAGTACCTCAGCACAAGCAACTCTTGGCAAGGGAAAAGTTGCACTGGTAGCAATGGTGCATGAAAGTAGCATGGTGGACCTGCACAGGAGACCTKTCAGCATGGCTCCCAGCTTTGTGCACATGGGAGAAAGCCAAGCCTTGTCCCCTGTTTCTTCTTCTCTGAATTGTCAGTGGGCCAGGCCACTGGTATCCTGGACTCTCTGCTCCCTGGATGACTGGCTAGAGCAGGAGGGAGATCAGAGACACAATGGTATTTCTGCTGCTGTGGGATCTTGGCAGACCATCCCTCTGCAGCAGCCCAGCAGGGCTGAACTCAGTTTCTGAGTCATGGATCCTTCTCTGGCCTCCTTCCGGGCTAGCCCACCCATGAATTGCTCTCTTTAGCACACCACAACTTGCCTTACTTTCCTAGCCATCATCAAGGAATATTTCAGCAGCTGCATGTTTATGCTAGAGTTGTAGCATGTTTGCACTAGAGTTGCAGCTGTAACAAATGACAGCTACAGAGGAGTATTTTGGCCTACCTGAAGTCCCAAAGCTGCTGTCAGTGTTATATTTCTGCCATGTGAAGAGCAAGCATCTGGTATGCCATGTAGGGAATTTGGTGGGTACAGCTACAGTTGTGGGCATAGACAGCAGGAGGAGCAGGGCGTGTGCATCCTCACCAGACACCTTGCAGCTGCCTCCTACAGTCATACTTGTAGTGAGACACTGGTCTCTAAGAGCATTCTGAAGCAGCTTTTCATATCACATTGTGTCCAAAGACCTTAGGGAGTATGACTGATGGCTCCAGAGGCTAGGCAAAACAAGCTAATGGGCTCCAGCCAGGTGGGCAAAAGCTGTGCTGTGTCCTTGCTCTTCCCATAGCATGTTGTAGTATGCCCAAAACCTCAGTGCTGTGATTTGCCTGTCATATCTAGACAGGGGGTATAGCGTTATGAAAGCAGTTTGTCTCTGGTTTTGCATTCTTCGTTATTAAGCTCCCAAGGAGCCACTAGTCTGGCATCTGCAAGACTCTCCAGATGGAAAAGTGTTTCAAGAAGGCTCTTAGTGAAGAATGAATTGCCTTGATTTCCTCTTGTGAAGAATTAACGTTTGTYTTTCCTGGCTTTGTTATCAAAAGTGCTAAGATGAAGTATCATTTCCATTTTGCCTCTTGTCTTTTGCCTTGTGTATAAAGCCAGTTATGGCGGATCTGGTCCCAAAGCATATCTGCTAGCTAA
Source organism: Rhea americana (assembly GCF_003343005.1). Lineage (NCBI taxonomy): Eukaryota > Metazoa > Chordata > Aves > Rheiformes > Rheidae > Rhea > Rhea americana. Next base: position 242,138 of record NW_028186412.1, on the reverse strand, counting down.
GAAAGCGTGGAAGAAGCTGTGTGGTATGATTGCTGTGTTCATTTAGGGATATGCAATCAGAAGATCTGTAAGGACAGCAAGCACAAAATGAGCCTGAATGGAGCTATGACATTCTTCTCCAAATGCAAACACCTGCATTTTAGTATCTACAGCATGGGCATATACATGAAGTGGATGTTTACGCCTCTGTATGCTCAGTGGGGCACTATGGGCCCATTCATATGACATGTGGCCCTAATTTCCATTGCTCAGTCTTTGGCTGCTGCTGCAGAAGGACATGGGTCTCCCCCAGACCTCACAGTCACACCTCACAGCCCCCTGAAGAAGTCTTAGATGCGCTGAGGTATCTGTGTGGTACCGGATGCCTACGTGTGAGCAATCAAACTGAGTTCCTAGTCAGTATACAGTCTAGAGGCCAGGATGACTCAGGTGACCAAACGCAGAYCATAGAATCATAGAATCAGTAAGGTTGGAAGGGACCTCTCGAGATCATCTAGTCCAACCTCCCTGCTCAGCAGGGGCACCCAGAAAATGTTAGACAGGGTTGCATCCAGGCGGGCCTTGAAGACCTCCAGAGAAGGAGACTCCACAACCTCTCTGGGCAACCTGGTCCAGTGCTCCGTCACTCTCACAGGGAAGAAATTCCCCCTCACGGTCAGGCAGAACTTCCTGTGCTTCAATCTCTGCCCATTGCCTCTTGTCCTGTCACATGGGACATCTGAAATGAGTTTGTCCCCATCCCCGTGACACCCTCCCTTCACGTACTTATACACGTTGATAAGATCCCCCCTCAGTCTTCTCTTCCCCAGGCTGAAGAGGCCCAGCTCTCGCAGCCGTTCCTCATAGGGCAGGTGCTCCAGCCCTCTGATCATCCTCGTAGCCCTATGCTGGACTCTCTCGCGTGGAGCCAGTAGCTCCATGTGTGTCTTGCCCTGGGGAGCCCAGAACTGGACACAGGACTTGAGATGTGGCCTCATCGGGGCTGAGTAAAGGGGCAGGATCACCTCCCTCGACCTGCTGGCAACAGTCTTCCCAATGCACCCCAGGACACCATTGGCCTTCCTGGCCACAAGGGCACATTGMTGGCTCATGGTCAACTTGTCATCCACCAGCACCCCCAGGTCCTCCTCTGCAGAGCTGCTCTCCAGGAGGTCATCCCCCATCTTGTGCTGGTGCCTCGGGTTATTTTTCCCTAGGTGCAGGACTCTGCCCTTGCCCTTGTTGAACCTCATGAGGTTCCTCTCCGCCCAGCTCTCCAGCCTGTCCAGGTSTCTCTGAATGGCAGCACAGCCCTCAGGTGTGTCAGCCACTCCTCCCAGCTTGGGTTCATCATCAAACTTGCTGAGGAGGCACTCTGTCCCCTCATCCAGGTCAATGATGAAGAAGTTGAACAGGGTGGGACCCCATACTGAGCCCTGGGCAACTCCACTAGCCACAGGCCTCCARCTAGACTCCACGCCACTGAGGACGACCCTCTGAGCTCTGCCCTTCAGCCAGTTCTCAAGCCACCTCACTATGCACTCGTCTAACCCACACTTCCYGAGCTTATCTAGGAGGATGTTATGGGTGACAGTGTGGAAAGCCTCACTGAAGTCAACGTACACAGTGTTCCCTGCTCTCCCCKCATCTACCCAGCCCGTCATTCCATCAGAGAAGGCTATCAGATTAGTTAAGCAGGATTTCCCCTTGGTGAATCCATGCTGGCTACTCCTGATCACCCTTTTTCCTTCATATGTCTGGAGATGACATCCAGAATGATCTGTTCCACCCCCTTTCCAGGGATGGAAGTGAGGCTGACTGGCCTATAGTTGCCTGGGTCCTGCTTCTTGCCCTTTTTGAAGACTGGAGTGACATTTGCAGATGTCTAGCATAAGGAGAGCTGAATTATCCTCTACTTACCAGTGTCTATATTGACTAGGAAGAGCATTCAGTTGCCTGTACATAGGCAAGTAGGGTCATCTGAGACATCGTAAGTTCTCTGTAACACCCACAAGGGCTGGCAGAGGTAACACAGGAATTAAGGGAAACCCATGCCCTTTTGGAGCAGCAACTAGAAGCTAGATAGGATGCCCTAGGGCATCTCAAATGGCATTAGAAGCCTGTGTTTAGGCAATGGAGTCTCTGATCTTCAGAAACTAAAATAGGAGCCTAGATATTCAGATCATAAATAAACAAGCATATGGTAGAGGCCTGAGGTGACTGAAGGTAAAGCTAAATTCCTATTTATGGCCCTAATGGTCATAAACAAGTGTAGGACCTTATCAGTAATCTGCCCCTGGTACTTGCACRGGGCACCTACTGCTACATACTGGAAGCTTCTTATGTCAAGCAAGACTGGAATGTTGTCTCTGGTGTAAAAGAAATTGTCCATGTCTGAATTTGGCATATTTCTAGTATACTGATGCCACTACCTATCTTTGGCATGCAATTACAGCTAAAGTACATGAAACAAATATGTGCTTTTTTCACACRGCACTGAATCTAACAGTGTGGTTGGATACTCACTCTCCTGCAATATTTCCTTTTTGAGGGGACACTAGAGGAAGRACATGTTTAAATTGTTCTACAATGTGAGCTGTGACATGTGCTATAGTCCTGGTTTCCATGGTCTGAGCCTATCCAGAACACGTTTCTTCATTGTAGCTTACAAACTCAGGTTCTCTTCAGTGGAAACAAGGTGGGAGAGATGGGGGTGGGGAACTGATGTCAAGTTGCATTCACACTTTCATATGATTTCAGAATAAATCCAGGGCAGGAACCTGGATCCAGGAGCTTAGAAGCATCTCCACTTCCCCTCTTCAAATGTAGTTTCATTTACTAAAGAAAAGTGCACCTGCACAACCTTGTTCAAAGTGGCACCAGCACTGCACTTACTTACACTTCTGCCCATGGGGCAAATCATACTCCCATCAGTCAGCTATGGACACTGCCTCATTGCAAAATGGGCCGTTACTCTGTGCCTCATCCACAGGAGGAACTGTGCAGTCTAATGGCTTAGGACTACCTCAGGAAATCCGAGTTCTCCCTTTCTAGTATAACTGCTGACCCTTTGGTAAACCCCTTGGCTGCTCCAGAACTCACACTTTCACTTTGAAAAATAGGGTAACAATAGCTAACTTGTACGTGGGGGAAGGTTGTAAAGCTGAAGCTTTTACTGGCACATAGACTCATGCTCAATATATCTCTTGATATATTCATAAACAGCATTATAAGACATGTTTCTACGAGTGAGAAACTCTAATCAGTGCATTCAGTTCTATAGTCCTCAATCCTGACCATGAAACCCATGAAAACCATGAATATGTATCTTGYAAAAAGTGTACAGCCAAAGGACAGCACACTGGAAGAGCTGTTTGATTAAACAGCCCCAGACATAAGCACCAAATATATCACACATGTAAACAGACCCTAAGTCCAGACCTCGGAGTCAGTTGCCTAGATGCCTTTGAGGATCTGGGCCCAAGGGCTCATTCCAACCAGCTTAAGTCAATGGGACTATCCCTATATTTAAGTTATTGCTGGACGAAAGCCAAAGGCTCAGCATCTTGCAGAACTGGCTCTCATGATGCTGCATTCCTTAATAGCTGGGAAAGAGAGCAAAGCAACATATAGTAGAAAGTGTCCATCCATATTAGTGGGTATTAGTAACCRCTTTTAAAGACCTAATCTATGTAAAAATGTTTTCACTCTACCATCAGCAACATCCCGGCAAAGGCAGGAGTTTCCCACGGTTGACATGCCTTAAGCAAACGGAGGAGCTGAAACAAAGAGCTGGATAATTAGCTTGGAGGGGAGGCGTTCCCGATCCAGATCCATGCAGGGAAACTGCCTCACGCAGCTGTGACAGAGCTGGCGAAGTGACCTGGAAAAGAGATGTAACTTTAAAAGTGTAGAGGGCGAGGGTTTTAGTTGTGCCTTTTTAATTTTAAACAGCGCTGCCTGTGGCTTTACTGCTTCATGCAAAGCCGGGCAGACAAACTGAAGTATGAAAGAGGCCTTATTAAAACACACCATACATTATGTATGAACTTGAACTCTTCCCGACCTCTGCAGTCCTGGATCTGCCTCAATCCATAAACAGCCTGGGCCAAATTTTGTGCTGCTGCATTAAGTGATTTGAATAAAATCACAAGTTGATATTTTCAAGACAGAATATTCAGTTCAGAAAACTCAGGGTGCCATTTATTACAAAGATGCCCATCTCAGAAATGTATGTGAATAATGTAGCTAAGTGTAAACAGTTGTCAGTAGTTATAACACCACTGTAAATGAAAGCACAGCCCCCTCCCAAGTAAGCTGTTAGCATTTCTTCATTGCCTCTCACTAGAAGAAGTACATTTAGAAAGGCAGACGCATAAGTGCAGTTAGAGCTGGCTGAAATATTCAATATGAATACATTATCTGGTGCATCAAGCTGTTTCTTGGACCACAGATTCTTTAGTCTGATCCTGCTTATTGCAAAAAGCTCATATTTTGCATTAGACATTCATTTTTATTTGCTGAGCTATGCCTGAACAGACTGGGCTGTAAGTTTGTTTGCAAACTCTTCAGCTCAGTTATTTGCTTCTCCTGGTGCATGAGTGGCCAGCTAAGTCACAAGTCTTCGCTCCTCTTTCCTGACTCTCTGACTTGCACTTTTTGTATGCATGAAAAGTTATATTAAACATTCTGATTTGTGTGCAAGCTATCTTTCTTAATATGCAAACAGAAATTTGTGCAGGGCACAGTCTCTGGGTAGCTGGGTTCTCCCTGGGGCTGCTCAGAGCCCTCCAAACCCGCTGGTTCCTGGTTCCCCACGGTGTGACATCTGTGGTCCTGCAGTTCCAGGGATCAGGAATGGGAAAAGCAAGTCTTTCCTGCCTACTTTGTTCAGGACTAGTCATACCTCAGCATGTCTCACAATTTCATATTCCAGTCTGCAAAGGAGGAGCCAGCCCTCTAACACTGGCGAGAATGCAGCTCTCCCTTGGTGGTATCAGGTATCACCTAGGGGTGCCTGAAGAGGTGCCAGCCTGACTGCATGTGACGTCCAGGCCGAGTTCAAGTAACCCGTTGTGGACCTGCTGGGGTGGCTCCTCTGATGTCCACACTAGCGCATCTCTCTCCTTCATCTAGAAAGGTGCCCTTCTTAATCCTAGGAGCTGGAAGTGTTTCTGTTGCAATTTTACTAAGATTGGTCAAAGCGCCAAGAAATTAGAAGGTCAGTTAAAGGACTGCACTTCATTTGATATTTTTGTAAAACTCCTTTGGGAAGTAGGAGCTTAGGGGGATCAAAAATGGGTTTTCCGCACAGCCTGGCATCCTGTCACTACKCTATCTGGTGTGAGGGAGCCTCTGCTCTCTGTAGCCTGCAGCTCTGGCCARCGTGGGAGAGGCTCTTCTGGGGACCTGCATCCCCTAGATGCAGCAGGAGGAGTAGCCTTGCAGGCTGGAGGAAAATGGGATTAAAGTTCCCTCTCAAAAATCACGAATATCCATCCCTTACCCTAAAAAGAGTGTTTTCCTTTTCTCCATCAGCACCGTGTACACGCTGTGTACACTTTGATGATTCTCTAAAGCTATAAATGCTTTTCTGAAGGGTGAATGTTTGCTGAATAGGGAGCTCTGAAATTTAAAGTGGAGGATGGGTAGACTGAGACTGATTTCACAGGTGGTTTATGCAATACAACTGGGAACCAGTGTTCCCAGTGAGTCACAGGTCAGTAAGTGAAGTAATGTCATCAGTGCAGGAAGAGTTGCTGCCTCAGACCTTGGCCCCCTAAAGAAAGGCAGTGACTACAGAAGTGAAAGAGAGAACTACCAAATTGTGCTTTATAGAGAAAACAAGAGGAAGTCCTTAAGAGATTATTGAAAATTCAAGTAAATTGGAGACATTTTTCATGTAGAAATATGTTTAATGTAAATGAAGGATATTTGGCAAGTTCTGAACTTCTGAGATATTGATTGATTTTTCCTATTTTTTTGAATAAATTGAAAACATTTCRGTGGTGAAGCGTAAAAGGTAATTTACGAGTTTCTGTGTTATGAAGTGAAGCCTGTGAAAACAAAATATAAAGTGTGCCTGGAAATAACCCTCCTAACTGTGATAATTGCTGGCAGAGGTTGTAATTCCCAGTAGCTGCATGTACTCAGCTTTACATGAAATTGATTTGACTTTGCATTTACTTTTTGATGGGGGCTCAGGTGATTTGAATCCTGGCTCGAATTAAGTATGGCTTCCCTTGTTAAGATGAAGCAATGTATCGAATGCCTAAGGGGAGAGAGCAGAAGGGAGTTGGAAGGCTCTTTGTTTAAACTTTTAATTATTTTAGCTCATTTACACTCTGAGCAGCACAATGATATGTTTTTTTTGATTACATCAAACTTTCAGTGCACTACTTTTTTGCTCTAGCTAGCACACCACTTAGGCAGCATGGAGCTTTTCTTTCCCATGATGCTCCCAGACGTGAGCCCTGCTCCCCATGCTCATCAGCAAGAAGCTGAAGCAAACAAACAAAAAATCTCTGATTTCTTTTSCTACAGACCAAGATTTCGAAACACCATGGCAGGTTTCACCTTCTCCACCAACATTACTTTGAGTTTGCACCATAGAAAGCAACTTTTCCCTAGACCTCCTAGCCAGGGAGGTCTCCTAAGTTTTGCTTATGCATTTTCAATGAATAATTCAGCTCTGTGCAACTCTCACAAACATGTCAAGGTTCTCTTTTGGGGGTTCCCCATATCCCTCTTTCTTCTGCTGACAAATCTGCAATGTTTGTTGGCCTTGCAACCTCACAGGGAGTAAAACCATTGGAGAAATCCAAAGGTACAAGGTAAAGGCTGTCCTCACCCCATTCATCCTTATCTAAAGCTTCACAAGGGAGTTATCCTGATATCTGTCTTCACTGACCTTTAGTAGTAGTGACAAGGAGATCCTTCGCTCTCTTTAAATGGGACCTAGGGCGTCAAGTTGCCTGAGCCCTAGCCCACCCTTTAGCGGTGCAGGAGTGAAGCCAGAACTAGACAGAAGATAATACATCCAGGCCCTCCAAGGACAGGAAAAGTCCTAATCATCAGAACTATTTTTGGAGGAATTTCTAGCCTTATTTCCCTTCACCCCTCTGAAACCAGAGAGTAGAGCCAAATACCCAGAGGAAAAAAAAAAAAAAAAAAAAAAAAAAAAGAGGATAAAAGGATTTTTCTTTCTAAGAGGAGGAGAGACCATTATCAGAATCACAGTGAGAAGATCAAAAAAGAGCTACACAAAGCATAGGGCAGGCTCTTTCAGTCCAAAGGGACGAATTGAGAGCCAGCGGAGTACCTTCATTACAAATTTCTAAACTCCACACATCTGTTAATTACAGTCCACAGAATGACTGTTGCACTAGCATGTATCATTAACACATTAGAAATCAGAGTTGCACCTTCAGATTTTGGGGACCTGTAATAAATTTGGCAATAAAAAAATGAGCTGCTCTGTCAGGGAGAATGCTTACGCATCCCAGCTGTGGTGGCAAAACCAGCTGAGCTGCCRGTGACACGTTCCCTCTCCCAGAAAAGCAATGGTGAGAAGCTGTGTGCAAAATCTGCTCAGCACTGTTGCTCCAAACAGCTTATATCTGCATGGTTTCTACGTGCATATGCATATAGTCCACAAGGATGTCAGCCTTGCTATCAGTATGGTTTTCATCAACAGGAACAAAGACATGTGAACAGCTATTGGCAAGCAGCCAAAACTTTCCCCCATCACATTTTTCACAGTCATTTTGAATATGACCTCAAGAAGACCTGTTTGTTTTGCCATAAAAGGCAAAGGGTCTAATYCCAGGCAGTTTTGTGCTGATGCTTCTAGTTTTGCAGGCATAAAAGCTTCTGCCTGGAGGCATTAGCAGAGAAAAAAGAGTCAAGATTGGTTACAACCTGGTTCTTCATGAGACAAGAAAGGGAAAAAAAAATTACATACAGACTCGAGAAGGAGGTGTGGTACTTAACAAATCAGCACTTGCTAATAAATACTACCCAGGCTTAGATATTAGAAATATATGTGTTTGTGAGTATGTCTATGTGCTTGTGGTGACAAGAAAAATGCAGTATAATTTATAAGTAGAGGCTGCTGCACAAGCAACTGCTCCTTGCCACTGAAGAAAATAAGGAACAACTCCAGTCAGAGTTCTTGCCACTTGATGCATGGGACAGGCTTGGGAACTCCATCCCAATAGAGAGGTACACGTTATTCTTGGAATAATGATGTTTAATAGCTAAATGCAGTTCAGGAATAGATAAATTCAATAAACTTGTTCTGCAGTTAGAATGGACTGGGCCTCAAGGGATCCCCCTTAGCTCTCAAACAAGGATCAATGACATGGAGTTTTGACAGCTCCATCACTGACTTGTTGAATGACCTGGAGAAATCTATTTCCACTGTGTGTTTTTTTCCCTTTCCCATTTTTTCCTATTAAATATGTAAGTTCTTCAGAGCTTATACCTAGCACAACATGTATCTGTGAGATTCTGTAAGAGAGAAAAAAAAGGAAAAAATAATATCCAATGCCAAGTGAAAAGTTCCTCCCATAAAGGGCAGTTGACATAGATACTGAGATCCATTTTTTGAAAAGACATCATAGGTTACATCAGCAAAAAATCTGTTTGCTTGTGACACTGGAGCAAACATTAATTACATCTACAGATTATCTGCACAATGTGAAAAGTAGAATCTACTTTGTATTCACCCAGTTGTCATGCATAGGCTTGGCAAGTCAAAGGTTTACTGGGTTTGGACTCATTCAAAGAACTGTTCTTACAGCACTGAATTTTAGGAGAAGATGAGCACCAAACAAGAGCAGAAATAACCTTGTAGAAGCTGGTAAATGAGTCCTAAAAGGGAGAAAGTACAAGTGGGAAAARCTAGTATGCAATGGCTGGTGTTGGAAAGAAAGCCTGCATCAGTCCAACACGTTGGATTCCTTGTCGAGGAACAGTTCATCCTTGTGAAAGTATTTTCTCCTCACAATGCCACGACCAGAGGAAGCTGGACTTACTGTTTCCGTAAGTTCCAACTGTATCAGGTAGATCTTCATGGAAGTCTGCTTTAATTGGCCTGCTCCCCTTTTTGAAAGATGTTGCCCTTGTTGGCTTTCATGGATTGCTAATCGGTTGTGCCAGTCCTKCTTGTTCATCACTGTTACTTGTTCCTTTGAGAATTTCATTTGAATGATCTATGTTGCTGTTTCTTAAATTTCTTTAAATATACTTAGTTTTCACCTGAACTGAATGACTACATGCAAAACTTTTATAAAAGGTATTCAAACAGGTGAAAAAATGACAAAACTGGAAACATTGTTGCTAAACTGAAAAGCAAAAGCACATACTTTTTACACCATTTAGAAATGAGTTTGTTTGGATATTTACTTATGCAGAAAATTAACTTASACAGAACTATGCTGGACAAATAATATTCCATTGCTTTATTTTCTATAGCATATACCATTTTAAATTCTTTCATRTCTTTGGCATGATAAAATTCCTGAAACACTTAACTTCTATTTATTTAATGCTAAAAAAGAACAAATGAAATGACCTGGTTAGGAGTTAGCCAGCTGTTTTGACTTTGGCCCAAAGGAAATAGAAGAGTGCTGATTGGAACTTTACTATGAGGAATTAAAGCTTAATATAATTGATGCCAAGCAAGATGACTCATGACAAATAGGTCTGGGGTACCTAATGTGACATCTCTTATGAATTTCCAAGTGTGATTGATAAGGGTAACTGCATAAATGTAGGGTAACTTCCCTGAAAGGGTTACTGCTGCAAAATATTTGATTTACCATATACTTTTTACAAAGCATAGGTACACATTAAAAAGATAACAATTATTGAAATGTTAARTGAAAAAATGTAATAAAAGATATATAGAGATTCATTGTTGGATAGTGTTTTCCTAAAGAAGTCTGGCAAAGGTCTTCCACTGGTCCARTTCTAATGGACATTTTTCTCAATTATCTAGAATAAGTCAGATGATTTCTGGTAACATTTCTAGGTGGTACAAAGACAGTGGGAGAGCTGGAAGATGAAGACAGCAGGACAGTGATCCATAGTGACCAAATGTAAAGTCATATTTGTAGGCAGTAATAGTTCAGCGATACTTAGAACATKTGGATATCTTTCTGGGAAAGGAAAACATGAACAAAATTGGAGGAAGTCATGGCAGGAGTAACCAGGTGATCTCCCCCCTCCATGAGATGGCCAACCAGTGCTCATTAGCCCTTGGCTGAAGAAATGAAAGTATCTAAGGTAAGATTAGGGAGGTTACATTCCTTCTGTATCTGGAGACATCTGATTATTCCTGGAACAGTTTGTCAGGTCTGGAATCCACTTTCCATCTTGTAAAATTAAAAGTTAGAAAACTCAGAGAACAACAGGCATGATCAAAGCACTGGAAAGCATGCCTTATAGTGAGGTTCACAGAGGTCAATCTATTYGGCTTAAATACAAGGAGGAACTGCATCTCTGCTCATAAGAATCTGCCTAAGGATCATCAGTTTGATAAGAAAGAGGTTCTACACCCTCATAGACATAGGCATGATCTGAGCCAATGGCTAGAAGTTGCAGCTGGGGAAATCTGARTTTGAAATAAGCCATGATATGTAACTATTGAGAGGTATTAGCCACTGAAATAGATTACTGAGTGTTCCAATGAAAAATCTATTAGATTATCTATTAGATAATCTAAAGATTATGGTATCTTTAAAGCCAACTCTAATGTTTCAGAAAGAGATATCCTCTAGGTTAATCAAAGATTCTGGACTTGTAGCAGACATTAACCAAGAAAAAAATTTTAAGCAGTTGATTTAAGTTAGCCATAAAAATAATCTCTTCTGATCTTAAGATGTAATGAACATTATATATCTGAGTTSTGTATTCCAGAGGATCATTCACCACTGTACTTACTCTGTGGCTCATCTACATCCTACTATTCAGCCTCTTTCCCTAAATCATTTCATCTCAGCCATTTCACCTGCACAACAATTCCCATTCCCTTCCTTGGCCGCATTCCCATCCCTATCCCCATCCCCATCCCCTGAACCTTCTTCTTTTCTTTCCTCCATCTTAACTTTTGATTGAACTCCAGAATCATTTCACAAATAAAATACAAACACKTTGTTTTTTTGGCCTTTGTAACTTTGATGTCTTAACAGGTAATTAGTGCAGGAAATGCTACGACAGAGAGAGAGAGAGAGAAAAGCTGTTACTGATTTGATACACCTGAGGGCTGTGCTGCCATTCAGAGACACCTGGACAGGCTGGAGAGCTGGGCAGAGAGGAACCTCAGGAGGTTCAACACGGGCAAGTGCAGAGTCCTGCACCTAGGGAAAAATAACCCCAGGCACCAGTACAAGCTGGGGGCTGACCTCCTGGAGAGCAGCTCTCCAGAGGAGGACCTGGGAGTGCTGGTGGATGATCAGAGGGCTGGAGCACCTGCCCTCTGAGGAACGGCTGTGAGAGCTGGTCCTCTTCAGCCTGGGGAAGAGAAGACTGAGGGGGGATCTTATCAATGTGTACAAGTACCTGAAGGGAGTGTGTCACGGGGACAGGGACAAACTCTTTTCAGATGTCCCATGTGACAGGACAAGAGGCAATGGGCAGAAACTGAAGCACAGGAAGTTCTGCCTGAGCGTGAGGGGGAATTTCTTCCCTGTGAGAGTGACAGAGCACTGGAACAGGTTGCCCAGAGAGGTTGTGGAGTCTCCTTCTCTGGAGATCTTCAAGGCCCGCCTGGATGCAACCCTGTCTAACATTTTCTGGGTGCCCCTGCTGAGCGGGGAGGTTGGACTAGATGATCTCCGGAGGCCCCTTCCAACTGTAAGAATTCTRTGATTCTATATAATTTTTCAAAGAGAAACATACACTTTCACATGCCCTATTTCAGACATTTGCATGAGTGTGAGAAGTGCCTCTGTCTCTATTGGCTCTAAGAGGAGCCTGGAGTGACCAGCTCGGATGTGGACGTCTGCCCACTCARTCTGCAGTTATGGGAGAGAAGTCCCGTCCACTGCCTCAGTATTTGGACAGAGTTGTGGGAAAACCTCTGGCAAGAAAACCCCTAGGCTGTTTCTTCCCTGTGCTTGATGTGTCTCAGATGGCCAGTTCTGCCTCCCTTTGCGTTCATGTGCAGCCTTGCCAATACAACCACATATATCTGCACTGCCTTGCTCTGAGCTAATTGATACACCCTATGGATGCTGGTCGGTGGTGTGATTGGGCCTCCATGCATAAGGCAATCTATAAAGTTTGTCTGAAGACTGAGATGGTTACAGTTTGGGGACATTTCTCTAGTGCTGTCACCAGCATGCTCGGGGCCCTGTGGAAGACTGTTACGATTTCTCAGTGTCTCAGTTTACTAAATATCAACAAGCATTTTTATAGCCTAGTATGAAAGCTACTGAGTGAGTTCAAAACACTAATATGAAATTAAATATGTCCAAAGATTTCCTTGTTCTTTAGGGACTGCTGCTTTGATGAAATGGATTACAGCTAAATGGCCTTTTTAATGTGGGATTTTTCCGCTCATCTTTTATTCCATTAATGTCTCAACCAGTTTGCTTACTGATACTACAGTGTGAATTCTGCAGCACGATTCATAGCTGGTCAAGATGTGAGAGAAAATAATGAAGCGCCCCTTGGTCTATTTTGTGTGGATAAGGTTTCTAACATATTATATTATATTATATTATTATTATTTCTATCAGGGATTGTTCGGCTGTTTGTAAGAACAAAAGTCTTACAAGAGTTTTGATCCCTTACAGAAAGAATCATATGAAAATCTCCTGATAAATAACAGTTGCTGAGAGCAATTGCTCAACCCACCTGCTGCCTTGTACAGAAATGATCATCTACCAAAAGAGTTTAAGAAATCAGGAGAGTGCCTAAGAAGCAGCAAGAGGAATGGAGTGGGGGAAATAGTATATGGAGACTGGAAACTTCTGTCAAGTGATTGCTGTGCAACTGCTTCCCTGAGTCAAGTGGTTTCTCTCTAAATATCTGCAGCATCAGGGTCTTGGTTGGTAACTTGAATATTAATGTAGAACATCAGCACGTTCTAAACCGGTGCCTAAAGCTCCAAGGACACTTCCTGCCTGTTCTCCTTCCCTTTCCCAACCATCTCCACTTTGTGCAGTTGTATCAGGTCATTTTAAGGAGGAGGGGGAGACTCATCTGGAAAACTGCTGCATATGTATAATAAGGCCATCTATTACACCAGTGCAGGATGGAATTGAAAACATATGGTGCCCTGGGAGCAGCTGTTTCTTTTTTTAGGCCTCTTATGCCCTTCAGAAATGTCAAGATAAAGGAACGAAAATGTCAGGAAACTGCAATATGCTTGCTGTAAAGGCCTCCTGTTGGTGATGTATTTATGAAGCTGTTGGAAATTTGATTCACACAAAGCAAAACAAGAGGCTGGGTTTTAGAGATGCCATTGACTAAGCTGTCTGCTAAAAACTATCCTTGKGTTTTGCACCTGGGTGAGACTTTCTTTGGTCTGGATACAAATCCTCACACACCTCRGTAGAAAGCCCCATTCCTGTAGTGGTGACTTGATGCCAGTTGTTTGTACAGGTCTAGACAGAAGTCGGGTGTCTCCAAGCCTTTGCTGCAGTGGCTCGGAGACCCTGAAGTTCCAGGCTTTGCTGCACTGATGAGCTGTTGCAGTGGATGCTACTGCTGCAGCTGTTGGATCAGACAGTCCAGTGGCATTCATGTACTATKATCAGTGTCTAAAATCAAATAAATGTGATAAAACTTTCTAACAATTAAAAGGTCTAGGTGAGTAGCTCCTCTGCTGGCTTGCTGCAGGACTGAAGGCGATCATGCTRCTACCCTTCTGTGGCTCTTTCTCCTTCACTGTTTATGCAGTCTCTGATCAGGGTTACCCCTAACTATGCACTATACTTAGCCCCACGTCACAGCCCTTGAGCTTTCTTAGGGCTGATTACTTTTTAAAGGCTCAAACATCAGCTTGAGTCTAGTACAGTCAAAGCACAACAAATCCTCCAGACTATAAGGAGTCGAGAAAGAAATGGGCAAGCAAGACTTTTCCCTTCCCAGGACTACAAAATCCACTTCACTGTAGGACCAGCCAAGAGACTGCTCTTATACTGTACGCATCTATAGTAAGGGCCTGAGAGCAGCCCATAGGATTACTACTAGTGGAGTAAAATTGTCTCAGATTTCAAATATAACTTAAACTAAAGCTACAGATTTGCATTTAACAATGATTTCAGATATGTCCTGCTGGGGTGTCACATGCAAATCTCTGGCTGTGGTCAAAAAGTAGTGGCTTAGCCACAGTGTTGGATCTGAACCACCTGAGAGCCCCCACCACATCTGGGGCTCTTTTTTCCAATCTCCCTCCAACTTCATGGAGATCAGGCCCATCAAGCCATTAGTTGGTGACTATAAAATTTCCAGGCAAGCCAGATTGGAGGAAACATGGGACTCAGGGTCATGACATCCTCCTAGCTTGAGGCACACAGGACCATGCATCCAGGCAGCAATACTGGCTTGCTCGTGCCATTCTGCTACAGTAGCATCTCTCCCCCRTGCTTATGGCCAATAATACAGTCCAACACAGGGAAGAGGAAGTAGTTTTCAGATGAAGGCTGTAAGAGATGATGGAAATATTTCAGTCATTGTCTCAGTGTTTTAAGTAATTCAGACTTATCAGATATTGTGATTTTTTTCCACTTCTAGCAAAAATTTCTGTCAGGGAGCATAGGGCTGACTGTATTCCAATGCTTGTTGTGCACTCTACTAGAGAAAAAGGGTGATAGAGGCTCTGAAAATAAAGAAAGACTGGAGGAAGTAGAAATGCCCTRTTTCTGAGTCCATAGTCTGGGATGTAAAGTGGAAAGGTGGTAAATTGAGAACAGACTAGAGCAAGGCAAAGTACTACTATATTTCCATAAAAGGATTGAGGAAGAAGAGAAAGGRTGGGTCAGTGTGGAAAAGTGAAGAGCTTTTCAGCATTTCTGATGTACCAGCAGAATGAGGTCTTCCAGTTAGCTCACATCAGCTGCCCCCTTGKAGCTACTTTCCTGCAAGTGCTTAACTGGACACACAAGTGAGATAAATTTCTTCTCCTTCCAATCATTCTACACATGCAGTCCTTACACAGGCATTTATCCCAGAGCAGGTGGGTTTTGGTAACTTATTTCTGTGTGAGTCTTAAGCATGTGCCACCAGCAGAGACTGGGCAGGTTCTGCTCTAGRCAAACTTCTAGAGATGGAGATAGGAGACAGAAAACATCATTCTGACGCAGTGGTGGGAGATACCAGGGCAGGGTCATCCATCTCRTAGGAAAGGATGAAAGCTCAGAACAGTTTTGGTCCTGCCTCTAAACCTTTGTGCATAGGTCACATTGCTTCCAGCTACCCTGTTCCCTTCTATGTTCTTCTATTAGATGGGAGGAAAGAGTACGTTGGAAGTGGTATAGTGGAAGAGGCTAATAAAATAATCAGCAATCCATATGGGACAGGCAACCAGAGCAAGGAGCAGAGAACAGAAAAAATGGATAGAAGTTAGATATTGAAGAGCAAATACGAAGAACTGTAAGAGGGGAAAAAAAAAAAGACATCCCAACCTACYGGAAAAGATTAGCATATGAGCAACAGTACACAAAAATTCAAACAACCCACACTTCTGCTTGCAGGAACAGTCTCTGCTGGTCTTTCACATATTTGTGTGTCTTCTTCCACCCCAGAACCAGTTTGCACATTTCCAAATGCAGAAATCCCTTCTGCTGGTTGTAGGTGAGGGATAATAAGCTTTGTTTCTAGCACCTTGGACTCCAAGCAGCCCTCTGAAAGGGGAGGGAAAAAGGAGAACAGCAGAGATAGTCTGTAGAGATTGGGCCTGAACAGAGCCACATTAAAGACAAGGAAAGACAAGGGAAGAGAACAAAGTGGAGAAAGAAATTGTCTGAAATCCAGCCGGCTTTTGGATGGAGCTATACAAGCCTCTGTGGGTGATGGGTAGCTTATAAATACGGACATGACAAATGCCAATGAGAAATGCTAATGCAGTGACTGATCTGCCTCGGTCCCACGGCTCAGGCTAAGAACGAAGCATTTCTACGGTCTATAAAGCTGTTTGAAACTGGCSCACTGTGTTCATGCTCCCACTTAATAGATAAGAAGAAATTCACCTTCTTATTACATTTGCGTGTATCCACCAGCAATCCCAGTCAGTTTTTGTGTCTTTAATGTCACAGATATTTGTACATTATGAAAAGAAATGTGGCCTGTGTCTTGGGGATAGCACCGTTCAGAGTGGGACTAAGGGCATGATGGATTTTACTCTTGGCTTTGCTCTTGATTTGAACCAGATTACCGTTGTACCTCTGTGAAACCCTCTCCCTTCCACTGAAGCTTCATGTAGGTGGGTTACATTGGMAGAAAAATCAGAGTAAGTCATTTCAAGGTGCAAACTTTGAAAATCATTAAAGGGAAGTAGAATTCTGTATTCACCTTCAAAAGACATGTCTGTTGCTGCAGTRAGACATCAGCCTAGAGATCCTCCCATCTTAGTTCTCAAAGTCTGGAGTAGTTCGGCTGGTAGCTTGGGGGCTAGATATGTTGCACAAGGCACTTTTTTGGRGGACATGCAACCAACTCTTGCCCTTGATTTTGATCTGCAAGCTGGGAGCTCTCTCACATGGGTGGAAGGGTTGTACTGACCGGCCCTGGGGCATAATCTGGGCAGCTATTTCATAGTGATGTGCAGTCCACAGCACTGAGCAGGTTGGATAGGAACAGGGAGAAAAATCTGACATGSAAACCTGGAGCTAATTGTAGCCTGGTAACTCCACACTAGCAGCCAGGTTATGGAAAGGAGAAGGCAGGTGTATGAGTTACAACAAGGGGGACTTGATCGGGTCTTCTTCAGGCAAGGATAGATTTATTTCTCCTGAAACAGGATCCTTTTGCTTATATAGACTACATCATACTTTTGCACCAATTCTTAAATTTGAGGAGCTCAACTTGCCATAGGTAAACCCGCTTGTGTGTCTGAAGCGCTTCTAAAAATGGGACCTTTGACCTCTCCCACCTTCATTTCTCCTCTCTCTGGACTGGTGATAACTATGCTTGTCTGCCTTTGCCAAAATGTTGAGATCTGCAGATGCAACACACTGAACACTTCACTAGTATAAATAACATGCTCATACAACCATTTGCTGAACTCCATCACATGCAGGTTGCTAAATATCAGCTTTGCACCATTTTAATTACCCAGACAGGGAAGATTCGCAACCGTTCCTCTATGGGTTGCAGAGATTCCACTAAAAAAGCTTGTTCAGGCATTTCAACCTCTCCAGCAAGCTTTTCAAATAAAGGTCTAAGTTACCATCAGAAGTGAGTATGAACCAAGCACAGTAGGGAAGACAGGGAGAAGTTAATATTTCTCAGGCGTGATCTACAGCCATGAAATGTGATCATGGCTGGGAAATGTGGGTTTATGTTTTCTTCTAAATTAAAATAAAAACAAGGCYGGAGTTCCAGCAAAATATGGAGCCAGGGAGTTCTGTTTTAGTTTTGCAGCAAAGTTCAAGTTTGCCTTTAACACTGATTAAATCTTTTGCTGTTGTGCAAGTAAAAGAATCAACTAAGAGACTGTGTCTGCCTCCAGAGTTTTTGATGTGGTTCATTTTTGGAAAGGAGAATTTGGGACACAGGTTTTGCAGTGCTTCACTTCACTATCCTGGCCTGAAATAAATATGAAGACCCATGCCAAGAAGTAATGACAAGTAAAATATTTTTTGTGGGTTTCTGCCACAAAGCCGAGATGGGGATAGATGGATTAATTTGGGGCAGGTGACGAGCCTCCAGGTTGTAGGACCAGACGAGGGCACAGCCATGGTGGAAGACAGGGAGTGAGCCTTCATTAACTTAAAGCTGATGGCAGCCAGAAAGAGGTAAAAGGTGCTGGTGCTGACATGGCAGGGTGCTTTTGCAATGTTCCTGTTTAAGTAAAATCATTTATTGGATGCGGTCTGCAGTTTTCTTTAACTAAGATGGAGACTGGAAGGATAATAAAATTCAGAAGTAGAAGGAATTAATGCATTTAAAGGGCTAAAACCTGCACCACTGGGATAAAAGCAAATTTAGTCMGTGACTTCATTGCAACTCAGCAGTAAATCCAGAGTCACTATTTTCTGTGGAGTACAGATGTCTGAATACCATCCCTGGATAGGAATRAAAGGAAATGCTGTTTACTGTGAACAAAATGCATTATGAACAAACTCTGACACACCCTAAACCAACTTTCTTTTGAAAGCAAGTAAGGATTTCATTAAAAGCAAAAYTTATGAAAAGAGATTTACAGGATATGTAAGAACTTGCTTGAATGATTAAAAATTAATTATAACATGAGGGAGGATGTGGAGGCATGTTATGTTAGGATGCCACTGTATGGACCACACAAATCTGTTTCTGAGATTATAAACTCAGCCTCATTTTTTGCCCTTCCCTCCTTTTATCTGACCCTTTCTGGGTTTACTGGACACTGGTGCAGAGGCACGTAAACTCTTGAAAAGCAAAAATGATTCAATAGTGCAATGATTGCTGTTAAAACAGTATTTACCCGTCCCTCAGATAATTCATACAGTCATAGAGTTGAGCTTGTTACAGATAGGAGGAGGGGAAAAGCTCCTATTGATTTCAGTAGAACCAGATGTTTCTCAAAGCTTTCCACGTTAGAATGGGACYTTAATACTTATCGAGTCTGTAATCTTAAAGATACCAAGCAAAGCCACGGAGGAGATGGTGGAAGTGTTGCAAGAACAGGATGCTTTGTGTCAGAGCTGGAGGTTAGGGAAGCAATCCCGCCTTACCTCCACCAACATGCCCCACGCTCCCAGCTGGAAGTGGTATTTGTCCTCACTTCTACTTGCAGCCTTCTGTCCTGCATCTGAGTGACGTGAGGAGCAGCTCTGTCCCATCTCTGTGGTGACCACATGCCCTTGGTTGGCAAGGGGGCTCTCCTGTACCCTATTTGTGAGATGTCGTGAATTCCTTGGGGTAAGGAGTTCCCCTGGCAGGGGAACAAATAACTATTAGCTGTTTATGTCTAGCCTTGGGCTTTTCTTTAATTTTAGTCTGTTGGCTTTTATTTTTGCTTCTTGGAGGAAGCTGTACAAAATTGCAGAGCAAAGAGGAAGCACAACTGCTGATGTGATTGAGAAGTGAGAGAAACAGGGCTTGCTTTTCTTATATTTGCTCTGCGTGTTTTCTTTAAGGAGCATAAAACAGCAGTAGAGACATCACAGTGACTGCTGGTGGCTGTGCTGAGTTGTTCCCCACATGSGTATTCAGTGTACAGCACACAGCTGGGCTGTGCTTGGCAGCTTGCATGAGAAATTTTCTTCAACAGTCTCACCTACCACCAAGACGATGAGCTGCAGAAGGGGAAGCAGTTCAGCAGCGGGAGCAGCACCATCAGCACGCAGTGGAGAATGGCTTTAAACAGAGAGCGTCAGGGCTGAGCTGTTTACATTTTCCTTTAGCTCCTCAAATGTGGCCATCAAAAGTGGTCGGATCTGCAGCAGGTCTGATTGCCCAAGCGCTGCTGATGCTGCTGGCAGATGTACAACACTTCAGAAGTGAGACCAGAAGCTGAGTGGCTGCCGGCTAAGAGTAAACTCCTTTCTTGCCATCCATCCTTTCTTTTTTTTTTGTTTATTTGTTTTGCATTTTTTTTTGTCTCGTACACATAAATGTTTGTCCCATTTAAGTCTAGGGCATCTCCCTTACGGATTGTCTTGAGCTTTCCATTCTCAAAAAGAAGATGACAAAACATGGGAAGCTAGAAATTGGTTTTAGTCAAACACTTGTCCTCTGATTTCCTGAGAATGGGGAACTGGTTTGTAGCTGGTATATGTTTCAGTAGTCTTACACCATTTTATCCTGCACAGGGAGCTTCTCAGGCACAAACCAGCATTAGAAGGGGACTTGGTCTTTGGCCCTGTCTCCTCTGACAGTCCCTTAGCTCTGTTAAAATACCATTTTTGAACAAGCTAGATATTTTCTCCTCTATCTTATCTGGCCTTTAGCATTTGCAATAACATTATTAATCAGTCACAGCACTTGCAGCAATCACTACAGTACAGTCTGAGGCTTAGCAGATGTACAGTAGACTGCAAGAGTTTTCTCCTGCAATTTCTTTCCCATTAACTTCCAACTATTTTGTTTTCTCCAGCCCTAGAGCTGTTTATCCTTGCTGTGAGCTCCTCGGCGGGCTGATTCACCCCTTGGGTTGCGCCAGCCTGTGTGAGGGAGCCCAGACCTCGCCAGCTGGCAGCCCCTCCAGAAACAGATGAGCTGGCCTCAGGAAGGACTGAGGTCAGACTGGCTGGAAGAGCTGCTCATTTGCCTTTTCTCTGGGGTTTTCTCCGGTTGTGGGGCTGGACTAGAACCTGGTAGAATTTAAAGCACCTCTGCAAGAATTTCAAGAGAGGAAGGTTAATATGTTAGTAAAGCATTAACCTTGGGCTGGGCAGTTCTGAGTTCAGGTCCCTTTCAGCRTTATTTAGCCCCTGCGTGCTTCATTTCCTTCTCCTCTCCAGGGTTAATGCTATTTCCCTAGAAATTAAAGACAGACCCCGTGGCTGTGTAAATCCCTAAAGGTAGACAAGTGCTGGCCAAAGCTGTGGCAGTGTTGGAAAGGGTCTGGTAAATGCTGACTTCAGTTGTAAGATTCCTTCTGACACAGGAAGGGGCAACAATGGACCCATTTCTTTTTGCCTCTTCGCTTTTACTCTTCTTCTAGGCTTTCCCCTTGCCTTGTATTCACCTGCTACTCCAACTTTATGGTGGTGGGTTGTAAGGTATGACTTACCAGACAGAACTGTTTATTGTTGTTATTTCTTTTCTGGAGACTTAAAACAACAGATATCTTGCCCCAAAGGATCCGCAGTACCGTGAAAGTCCTGTTCCCTACAATGTAACATACCCAGCTGTTGTACAAAACAGAAAAAAATTAAATCACTGAAAGTCTTGTTGTCCTATGAAGGCAGAAAAGCTTGAATCCCTGTGCAAGTGGGTCAAGATATGAGGACCCTGTGTAGGTAATCTGCTTCCCCTCACCYTCCCCATGCACAGCCCCAGAGAGGCTATCACTACAGCACTCCATTAGCTGCTGTAAGGTGGGAGAGAGTGCAGGCTGTGATTCTGGAGCTCTGAGCAGGCAGAGTAGCAAGGAGGAGGATGGCTTGGTTTCTCCATATTACATCCCCAGAGTGCTTTCACTAAGGTCATCTATTGGCRTGGCCCACAGGATATGCTGCTATTCACAAAGAAGAGTTTTTTCCAGCATCGTGTCCCTGAAGTTGGCAGCAATATCCCCATTGACTAACATGACACTGTCCTTCCCTCCAGGTTGAGATGGCCTGACACAACAGCTCCTTCCAACACCGCCATCCTCTGTCTGCTCCTTCCAACTCCCTTTTGCAATCCCCCTCACAGACCTCCCCAAACAATATGGGTTCCTCTCTGTAAGCCCTTTTCATCTTTTSTAAATCTTTTCTCTCCTAGAAGCTCCTTCTGTCTGTAAATCTCACCTTACATGCATTTGTTGCCTTTTCCAGTCATCTAGTTCCTTGATTTGGTAATGCCCATTCAATGCTCCTCTGCAGAGTATGTTCTTTTCTGTACTGGAGTAAAGCAGTCCTTTAGAGGTGATAGAGGAGATCACCTTTAATATCTTGAGTTTCATGGTTACAAAGCCGGTGTTTGTATGAGGACTTGGAAAAGCAGCTTGTACCTCTGAACGTTTCATTGTTTTTCTCCTCAGGCATATGTCTGTGTGGGAGGGAGAGCACTGATCCACAAACAGTCTGCTTGCAGTTTCATCTGCTCCAGGCGGGGTTTGCAGGCTTCACCAGGGCCTAAATTCTGTCTGCGAGGAGGCTGATGTGGGGGCTGTGGCAAACTCTGCCATTGTTTCATTCCCGGCCTTAATGGGACAGTGGCCAACATATCCTCTGATCATGCCAGGGACTCCCACCCTTCTCCAAATATGCAGACAGGCAGAGTATCGCAAGTTTTGCTCCTCCCAAGTCCACTGCATTTGTCAGACCAAATCTGAAGTCCCTTGGCTGCCGGAGGAGCAGAGCTGAAAATGGTTCTGCAGGGTGTAGTAGGTGCAATGAGCCCTTTTCCCCATGGGGTCAGAGCATAAGTGCTGAGAAGAGAAAACTGACTGTCATAAACCACCCCCGGGTGCATTTGGGAGGGCAGCCTGGCAGAAACACCTCTCAGGGACTTACGAGCTTGGGTCAGTGCCGACTGTCCTTAGTCATGCAAAACACCCACTGGAAGTTCACTGTCTTAGTGAACGGAGCTGCTGCCAGGTGGATAACTGAGACCTGCGTCTGAACATCCCATAGTCAACTTATCTCAGTTTTCATGCTTACACAATGTCCAACTAAATTTTAGACAGCAGCTCAATGAAATTTCCCATCTGACTCTTTCCAGGGAAGCTCCTCTTAAAAATAATAAGGCTACTGTATTGTTTATCTGGGAGTTATATAATCACTAGTACTGTAGGAAAAATAGTCTCTCTGCTTCCCTTTTCTACAGTTAATCTTTTCCATATTTGCTTCTGAGCTTCTCAGTCCTACCTCAGAATTATTCCTCCAGACAACTCTTGTTCCTATTAATACTAAAATCCATATTCTAAATACTTCCTCATTTCCTTCAAGAATCTTATGTTAACTGCTTTTCTTCTAATTCTTAAAGTGCTGAGTGTATATGCCCAGAYTGGCCCTCATAACACTCAGTTGCTGATACTTGGTCTTTCAGTAGTGTTCTTAATGACTTTTTCATCTTCTCRTAGAATATCCTCACTAGATTTGATTGTCCCTTAGCTTCAGACTTCACAACTCCTATACAAATGGTAACAAACAATTGCTTTTTTTGAAGTTCTCATCACATCAATTCCTATTTGTGCAGAATATATGTGATGAGTTTACAAGTGAATGAATTAAAAGCTCAAGGATGCAACAAAAGGCTTTTTTCCTCCTGTCTACAGGATATAGTTTTCTTCTTCTAGAGGAGCCTATTGAAACTATTAGCCTTGACTTGTGCCTCCCCAGGTTGAGGTATGTCTCTGTGTGAGATTATGTCTCAAGATTACTCTGAAAATACTAGAATTGAGTTTCTTTAGTCTAGAAAAGAGAAATTTGAGGTATCACAGCCTCACACTGCAGCAGGAAAAACACTGAATTCTTTACCACGTACCCAGGGGATAGGACATGTACCAAATGGATGAAATTGCACAGAGAACTTTTGAGATTAGATATTAGGAAAAGACTTCCTAATGGTAAAGAAGATAAGCACTGTAATTGACTGCCTGGAGATGCCRAGGAATTTCTATCATTAGAGGCTTTAAGAGCAGGTTGGGCAAACATCTATCAGGGATGGCTTGGGAGAGGAACCTGCCTGGAGGTAGCAAAATGTGATAGACACATTCTCAACCATGCTTTTTATGATTTTACTTTACAGCCTGGCAAGAGAGCTCTCCGGGCATGCTGGAAGGACTGTTGATGCTGAACAGCTTTCTCTTTCGGGGCAGGTCTCTGCAGCAGTGTGCTGAGTGGTATTTTTTTAAAAAATGAATTTTAAAATAAGTTGAACATGCAGCTCAGACTCCCAGGGAATGAATTTTAAAAATCTAAAATTACTAATGAGATGAACTGTTATTTCTAGACTTGGATAATAGACTGTCAACAGAACAGGAAGTTGCCTGACACAGCAAGAATACTAGTGACTTGAATAAATCATTCATAATGACTTTGTATTTGTTGAATTCACTTCCAGTGATGGGTCACAGCATGAAACTCTCAAATACATGAGTTATTTAAGAATTTTCTGCTATTTCTTYGCATTTTTTTCTCCTTGTAGATGAAGTGATGTTCTGCAGAAAGCTTACGGTCACTGTATATGCTCTTCAGCTGATGCAAACAAAATGGTGTTAAGCATGTTTGGATCAAAGCTGTTTCTCGTCATAGATGATTCCACTTGAAAGGAGACTTCATGGGCAGTCTACTGGGGGAATGAGGAATTAGCTCTGGGATGCCCATTTCTGCCACATGCATGGTGGTCCTTCAGTCCCTTTGCTGGATGGCAGTGCAAGATGTCCAACACTGAGTAATTCCAGCGTATATCTTATCTAGGGGGTTAGTTGCAGCTAGAGATAATTTTCATCAAGCATTCACATGCACACACATACACACACGCACATGCACACACACACATACTGCTGAACAGGTGGGATGTTTAGAGAGGGTAAAAAGAAAAGCTTACAAACATGGCTGAGTCAACATTTGTTTTTAAATGTTAATGAGTGTCTGTGGGGGAATGCTCCTGCTTGGTGCTCTATTACTCCTGCTCTGCTCAAGCAGCTCTCCTTTTGCCTTTTGATATCACAGGCAAAGCCTCAGGGATATCACAGAATGCAACCAAGGACATTTACTGCAACCAAGGGCATATAGAAATCACTGGGAAAATTGATTGCTGTAGGAATTTGGTACCTGAATAGCTTTTGGGATAGGTCTGTAAAAGTAGCCAGCCTGAGTGAAGTAGATAATTTGAGTTTAGTGAATGTAGCAGAGTCCTTTGGGCTGGTGCCAGCTGTTTTGAAGTGTTGCATTGAAGATCTCTAGAAAAGCATTAGTGTTCTTCTAGTAAGGAAAATATTTCAAATATGTATATGGTTAGCTGAATACTCTGGAGATAAAAGCACAAGAATGTAATGTGGGAAATGTAATTCAGTATTTGCCTTTGGGATTTTGAGCACTTATGGTGCAAGTCATTTTGGAGCTTTCCTTGGCAAGTTGGATATTATGGGGCTTGGTAAACAAAACCTGAGATTCTCATGCTTGCACTGGGCTTCTACAGACAGGCCCTTAAGACCAACATCTGATGTCATGAGTCTTGCAACAGGATCGGTAACTCTGGGTGGTAAGCAACACTRTGTCCCTCAGCTAGGGCTTCTCCACACTGCCTTGGAGCTGGTGAGAAATGCTTAGTACTATGGCCGGGCCTGGCATTCGAGATGACCTCTGGGCAGTATTGCCTTAGGCTGTTGGCAGCTGAGGGAACCGCAGAGATGATGTGCCAGCTTCTAAAACAGCTGACAATATAACCGCTGTTCATGTTGATCACTATAGATAGAATGCAATCAAAACCTTCAATTATACCTCAGTGATTTAATCAGCTCCCTGCCAAATGCTGCCTGGGAGTCCTGTGGTGCTATACAAATACAGTAATTACTCCTGTGTGCCATTTTGCAACAAAATATACTCTACCTGGATTAGAAAATACCATTCGGTTGTCAGCTGTCTGCAGCCCCTTGATTGGGCTTGATATATCTTTTTTAGGTTGCCACTGCTGTGCTCGAACAAAACTGTTTCTGTTCTRGAGTATTAAGTCACTTCTTTCTTGTTTATGAGATTAGGAAGTGTTGGGAGCAGCTTTCTGGATAAAGCTCTGTCTGAACTGAGCCCTATACACCAGAGAATCTGATTTGAAGGGGGGAAAAAAGGAACCATACAAATAACCAACGCACAAAACTGAAAACAAGAGCTGACTAAGGCAGTTTTTTGCTTTGCACAGCCATGGAAACACAGATGTGTTTCAATGAGAGAGATTTGAGAAGGGATGAACTCATCTGGAAGCCTTGTTTGTTCCTTTCTGCTCCTCCACCCACTGGCCACCCCCAGGAAAACAGCTCGGCTGTCTGGCGCTTCAACCCTTTGAGCTCTCTTTCCAAAATGTTTCTTACTTCCTTTCCTTTCTCCATGGCCCTGGGGGCCGTCTGTGCACTTCTGATAAGTTTACAAGTCCTTTGGTCTCTACAAGGAGCTAGAGCCTGTGCCTTGGAGGGCTGGGGATGCTGAGCTGCCACAACCTTGCCAAAGTGATGCAGGTGGATGGTCCCAGGCCACCTCCACAGAGCTGGGCAGGAGCTATGTGCAGATGCCTACATCTGGTTATGCGAGGGTCTAATCCAGTCCTGCCACAGCTCTTCCACAGGATGAGGCAGATGGAGCGARGCTGCTTTTATCTTGTCTAAGAGTCAGGCCAAAGCAGTCAAAGTGGATTCAGGAAGCGTTTCTGGGCCCTGCAATTTAACCATAGCCCACTGATATTTCTCTCCCTGTCATTACCTTGGGTTTAGTATAACATAGACATATTGACTTAATTCTCAGTTCTGAGTCTGCATCACATGGGGAGCTCTAGACCAAACCTGCTGAAGATGCTCCTTTATGCCATTGGAAGCTGTGGCTGTCTCCCCAAATCTCCTGCTAGAGATTCATYATCCCCATAGATCTGTGCACTGAGTTGCCTGGCCACCAATCCAAGGAGGATGCCACAAAAGGTCAAACAGGGCAAGCGTTGCCCACAGCCACCGAAATTGCTTCCTGCACTTTCCCACRTGCTCCCCTCAAGCTTTCCCAGTAAGCCGCTGCATCACCAGAACTGCTCTTGTGAGGCGCTGATCTGACTTGAGGAAAGCAGAAGGTGGGATAGCTTTCAGCTGTGGTCTCAGGGCTTGGAGGGCCATACCCTCAACATCTCTGCTCTGCTGATTGTGAGTAACATAACGACTGCCCTCCGTGGGCTTCAGTCCAGGCTGCTGAAGGATCCCTTGAGTCACTGTGAGGCACTGAAAACTGATCCTCATCATGGGTCTAGGAGAGTTAATGCTGGMTTGGAAAAGTGATAAATTCATGTCTAGGAGTGGAGTCTTCTCCCTCCTGTCTGTCCTCTCTACCTGCAGCCATAGATAAAGGGGCTTTGACATGGAGGCAGGAAGACTCCCTGAACAGCTCTGTGTTCTCCTCTAGAGGTTTGGAGAAACTGTCTAGTCAAATATCTCACTCCCAGCAGAAGGGACACTATCCCAAGTGGGGAGAAAAATGAATATAATCATTAAGAGTCCATTTTCCTACAGCTTCATGGCTCAGGAATGGAGTCTGTGGTATCTGGTCAGACGTAAAGAACAGCTAAAGCTTTTTTTGCAACCTGGGCATTCCTTACAGCACTGTCTGGTGGAATTTGSTGCACACTTTGAGTTGCAGCCTTATCTCTGATGCACCTGAGGGACAGTAATAGTTTTCCTTTTCTGCTACAAGGATATCTGCTTTCCCAGCATCTGCAGTAATTTAAAACTTGTAAATCTTTACTCCTTCACCAGATGCAGTTAGAGTCAACCAATATTCAGTTCTTTGGTGGGGGACAGGAGCAGAACCTAGAGAGACTCACAGACAGCATGATTGCTCATACATCATTTCCTTAGGAAAACAGACTRAAAATATACAGGAGAGTAAAAATGAAGTAAGAAGTGTGATAAACTGGGGAAGTAAGAACTGAATAGGAGAAGTATCTAAAGTAAAAGAAATCTGGAAATAATAAGGGCAGAAGTAGAGAAATTCAGAATAGAAAGAAATTCATTTTTTTAAGCAGACAGAAATCTGGCGCTGCATTAGGGCAGTTTCTGYTGTTGCCGTCGGAGTGGGCAAGATATTACAGATATGGTGTGTTAGGGCTGTAAATGCAAAGAGTGCCTTGGGTTGTCTTGGGCTCTCTGTGAGGACCGAGGGCCAAATACGTTCCTCCTCTCCCCTCCTGCTCATCTATGAAATTGTGAATTGCTCCATTAAAATTCTCCTACTTCTAGCATGGGAATCTCCAGGTCTCCTGGAAGAGGACAGCAGGCAGAGTTTGGTTTTATCACTGAAAACATTTCATGCACTCTAGAGCAGAAAGGACTAAACAGAACATATTTTTAYGTTCATTCCCTTTCACTGAGAATCAGAAAGATTTGGCCCCGCGGCAGAACCAAGAGAGAGCGGTCTGCCCACGACCCTCGTGTTACCTTCACGCAGCGTAAACAGCCCTCTCAGCAGAGCCAGACATGTGAGTACCAAGTRGGTCAGAAAAAGGGGAAAAACATCTAAATGCTCCTACAGATTTATTTGTGACAATGGATTTCATTATTACATTATCTCTGCGCTCCCCACCCCCCTCCTCCGCGGAACGGGCGATCACGGCTCGGATCCGGGCAACAACCGCGCCKCTACGCTGACAAACAGAGCAAAGAAATGGCATTTGTTGAGCACTAAGAAAGCTTTGCAAACATTGCTGATTAGCTAGATTTCCAGCTTGCAAGCAGAGGGTGAGTTCAATGGGAGGTGAGGGGGAAATATCCCAGAAGAAAAAAAAGAAGAAAGATTAGGCATTGTAATAGGCTTTTTGTTGTTGTTGCGCTCTTGTTTGAGACACAGTGTCTCCGCCTGCCTTGATGGGATTCACCAAGGATAATCTTCACATTTAAAGGAAGGACTTAGGCTTAGTTGGCTTGTGGGAAGCAGAAGATGGGGCTGCTGGTGAGAGACCTGCCCTGGTGCCATCGGGGAGGGCTCGAGGCCAGCCTTCAAACGCTGGTCTCTGCTGGCACAGGGCATGTGTTCTTCCTGGGGCGATGGTGCTCCCCGCACCCCAGAGCGGCTGCCTCTGTTTCCTCAAAAACAACAAACCACCATTTTAATAAAACACCCCTCCAAAAACCACACGCTGAGCAGCAAAGCAGTCCCTTCCCCACAGCGCTTACAGTCTAGGGAGCTTACATTGCCAYCCGATTTGGGACCACCTCCCCGCCACGCCACCCTGGCCAGCACCTGGCCTCGGTGTGTCTGCTCCAAGCAACRGGCCTCAGGCAGGCAGGAGCCCCCAAGCTGGACATCACGATGTGCTTCACAGACCCTCTAGCAGGACCATGGAGAAGAGCCAGCTTTTGCTTCTGGGGTGTCTGCTTTTATGGGTACCTGTTCAAGCCACAGATCAGCCTTAAGGTGTATCGCACCCCAGGGAGCCTGCATAAGGGAACTGGGAAATGGCTGGCTTCCACCACTCATAATGATCATCCAGTCCAAAATAACCATGAAAAGGTGGATGGACCTTTATGTCASGTCATTGACGGACCGCATCAGGGAAACTGGCTAGCTCAGGAAGGCGCATACGGAATAAGGATTCGTGATGGGACATCATAAAATCTAGGTTTCCAGTCAAATGAAGTTTTCACAGAAAACTTGCACTTGCCTGATTAAAAATTGTGTTTTTTTCCTTAAGAACCTAGTGCCTTAAACAAAGTATTTTGATAAAAAGCTCAATGATTTCAGTTTTGCTTAATGATTTCAATTTTACAGTGATGCCTTGATACACTTGAGATGTTTCAATCTGATTGCCACATGGCCCTTGGTTTTCTCCATAGCCTGAACTTCCAAGAAGTAGTTGGAGTATATGTTGTGGTGTAGTGGTAGCAAAAGCTCTGATGCTGCACAGGTGATGCAGACCAAGTGAAGCAACTGAGAAGAGAATCGAAGCTAGAGACATCTGAGATTCCATTAATCTAAAAATTTACAGTTTGYAGCCAAAAAAAATTAATTCATTTATCAAATAAACTTTGACTTTTCTCTTTTCTTTTCTCTCATCCCTAAGATTTCCAGTGACCTAAATCATTTGGTGAAAACCAGCCTAAATTGAGAACGCCCAGGATTTGATACTCTTGAGTTGCTCTGAAGTCCATACGAAGCAACTTGTTGGTCTTGGTTTCTATCACCATCAGCAGGAAACATAGAAATAGGTCTGCTAGTTCAAACCTAAGGTTTAATTGCTCTGTCTCCAGCCATTTTCTGATGCTTCACATCAGAACATATCTTTTTGGACAATAACAATAATACTGGACATTTAAAACACTGGAAACTTGGCCAGTGTTAAAAATGAATTCAGGAATCCTGCAAAACATCTGCTGAGTCTCCCAGGCTTTATTGAATTATTTCATTTTTCATTATAGCTACATACATATATATATAAATGCAAATATAAAATATGTATTTTTTATATATATATACATATATATATAAATGTTTTGACTTAAAATAATGTTGCATAACACTGATAACCATAACATTGAGCCCAGTCGTCTGAAATACCCCACCCATAGATTCAATAACAGTCCCTGCCCGGAYTAGCTTTGTCTACATATATAAACCAGACAAAAGGTCAAAAAAAATCATGCATCTAGACAATTCTACAATTACAATCCACGCAGGACCAAGAKGTTCAACCAGGGTTCAAGCTATCTTACTGGCATAGGAGTGCCAAAGAGTCCTGCCTGGCTTATCCTGGCTAATGGATGACATCTCCTCTTCATGGGCACTCAGTTCCCCAATGGAAGTGTGCACCGAAAGTAGAAACACACTTGGCTACCCTTGGGTACCCTGGATAATGCTGGGGAGCTAGGAATCATGTCTGAAGATCCTCACACCTATGGGAGTTGGGACATCTTTAGCAGCCCTGAAAACACCTTGAAATCACCATTAACACAGGCTGATTAAGGGAAAAGCTAGTAAGAGTCTCTGAATAATACAGTTGCACATCTACAAGCACAGAAATGAAAGAAAACCACATATAGTTCATGAAGTCTAAAATCACGTACAAACTAGCATTCTAGGATACTTTTGGTTGGAAGGGGCCTCTGGAGGTCAYCTCAACCAAACCCCAGCTCAAAGCAGAGCTCCTTCCTGCAGTAGATGCTTTCCTAGCCCACACTGATCACAGACTCCATCTTTCTGCATACCTTCTGTCTCAGTTTGCATATTCAGAAAACAAAACAAAACCTCATTTGATCACTGTATAAGCCCACGCTGCCTCCACTCTCTCCCCAGTTCAGAAAGCATATAGTAAAACTGGAGAAAATACAAAGAAGAGACAGAAAGCAAAGGTGTGTAATGATGTGTGTGCAAGGAATGACTAAGTAGATGAGGGTTCAGATGGCAAAAGAAATTAATGAATTGAGGAATGACAGAGGCCTGTAAATGGCACAGAGAAGGAAAATAGGGAATGTTTGGAACTTCATGCCCCCAAATTTTGTGGATTCTAAAAATGCACATGAAATCACAGATTAATGGAATATAAATCCGTGGAGCACTTTTAAACAGAGAGACAAAATCTTGTTTCTAGAAATCACTGAGTCACATATTTTTGGATACTATGGGAGTATTCTGAGGAACAGTCTTACTTGCTTTCCCTGTTATTTTCTGCCATAGGCTTTCACTATGCATTGATATTACAGGCTGGACACTAGGAAGGATGAATCTTTCCTCTGTCCAGTAATATGATTATTACCTGCTTGTTCACCACCTCTCTCAGAGTGGTGCACTGGAACTTCAGTCCTGAAAATGATGCTGTGATCTTGTCATGAACATCACCATATCTGTGTTCTCAGCCAAGGGCATTGGTTTACAAGAGTTATCAGTGGCTTCATTAATTTTTCCACAGATCATCAGTTTTCCAGACTTCTGCTAGATAACTGAAAGATAAAAAGAGGAAGTTACAGACCACGTGCTATCATCCTCCCAGATTATTTCAAAGGAGAAGCAGGGTGTGGGTGTGCTTTCTAATGGAGGAAAGACACATACTGCCACCACAATGTAGCTGTTGTGCCATGAGAATTAGTTACAGTCAATTTACGTGGGTTTTGTGTGGTTCTAGGTCATGGCAAATCTGCTTCCTACTCCTTCTTCTTCCTCACTCTGCCATTCTTGATGGTGTGCTAGCATGGATTAAGAGACTACCAAGAAAAGTGAGGCTAACTCTCCCATGGTCCCTTCTCCTCCTCTGCAGGATGTTAGTAAAGCCATCAAATGTGTTTTTGACTGGAAGATAGCATACTGCAGAGATGACCAGAAGTTTAAATCTTTCTGACTTTTCAGCCACACTGGGGCCTGCCTCCCTCCATCCCTGTCCCTTGGAGAGCCACTGGGATCACTGAGGGGGTTGCTGACACTGGGTGGCCACCCTACACAGCAGGGTGCTTGTTGCTTGCTCCCCTCCATCCACTCCCTCTTAACTCCCACTTTAGCTGGGAATAAGCAGCAAGCTGCTGGACTTGGAGCTGCCTTGCTGCAGCTCAAAGCTTCATCGTGCTTTAGTTCTCCAAGGATGAGGGCCACAGGGCTGTGGGAGGCAAGAGAGATGCTGCAGAAGGCTGAAAAATTGGGGAAGCCTTGGTGGAAAGAGATAGAGAGGAAAAGGACAGAAAGCTCGATGGGAAGAGGATGGGAGCACCAGAGAGCCCAGAGCAGAGAAGGGAAGAACAGGCAGTGGAAAGAGCCTCCCCAGAGGTCACTGAGGAAGTAATGTACCCAGGGAAACAGCCCTTGTGGTCTCTCCTTTTCAGCCTGTTTAACATTTTAATTTCTTGTGTCTGTGGGCAGCATTGGAAAGTCTTAAAGGAAATATGCAGCTCATGAACTATAAGCTGACATAAACAAGCTGACTCTCCTCATGAGGTTAATTTTCACCCCTGCCAAATCAATGCACACTTGTCTCCCTGCTAGAGTATATGTACATTTAAGTAGTAACAATCCCAGCAACCAAAGGGTTTATTACAGCCTTCAAGGGACTTTTTCAGGGGAGAAAAACCCCAATGGCCAGCTACTTTTCCTGTTATACAGTCAAGAAACTGAAGCACAGAAATATAGGAGCACTCACATTCCTCCTCGAATGGTTGTTGTGGTCAAATAGATCCTTGTCTGCCCTGAGGAAGTTCATATCCCTCAGCTTACAGGTGGGGGAAGATGGAGTGGGAGAGCAGACATACTACTACTGAACATACCAACACAGATGGGCAGGAAGTGAATGAGTAGAGGAACAGATAAAGAAGAGTTTTAGCTATTTCCTTTTCATGCCAACACGTCCATGTGCTCCATTTCAGGAGTTTGCCAGAGAAAAAGCAGCCCTCTGTTGTGGCCCTCCATGTTATATGATAGTGCATTCCCCACTTCCCAAAGCAGGATTAGTTCAGGGATAGGCTTTTACTCAGGGTGGACTGCAAAGTGGCAAAGCAGTTCCCAGGAGCTCACTTGAGAACACTCTTGAAGGGCTCAAGGGGTCCACAAATTCCTCTACTCGGTTTAGGATTGTCACAAGACCATGTCCCAAAATGCTAATGGACCATCACAAGACCATGTCCCAGTGTAGGAGGAGAGAATATAATCAAAAAGGGAGCATATTTCATTCAAAGTGTTGAAAGCTTTGATGCTACTATAGCTGCTGCTATTCAGCTGAGCAGAATCTTTTTTTTTTGTTTGCTTCCATATGTGTCTCTGTCCTTCACCTTGTCTTGGCACATACTGACACTGACACTTTGAGGAAGGGAACATACTTGTTTTCCGCACAGCACCAAGCACATCAGGATCCATGCCCCTGACCGAACGCTCTGGAAAAAATAACTCTGACATCTGCTGCAGAGGGTGATGGTAAAAAGAATTTCATTTCAGCTCTTTAAAGATAATTCTATCTGCATTAATAAAAATATATCTGCATTTAATATTCTCTGCATTTAATGCTGTCTGCAATGTTAAGAATGCACAAGACTACTTCATTAATTTATCGTCTGCTACTTCTAAAAAAATCCTACGCATTGTATTCCCTCATGAAACAAATGGTCAGCAGCAATAATATTTTTTACTGAAGCAGCAAAACTCCACACAAGGTCAGAACAATATCTGTGTTATTTACTCTCATTTCAGTTATCATTTGGCCACTGTGTATAACTTTTTTTGTGTTTCCTATTGATGCAAATCAAAAGCCTGTACTGTCATTTTGCTGATTTTGTGCTTCACTCACCCATTTCAGTAGGGTTCATTTATTCTTTTATATATAAATATATCTCAGTGTCACAAAAGAACTCATTTTGGAGTAAAAGATCTGACATTGTTTGTAGCTGAGTTCTCTGGTCTGTGTGGTCCTGCTCCTGTACTCTACAGTAAGCATATTTCAGTGGAAAATAAATGACTTCATCACACCCATGAAAAAGGAAGTAGTATGTCTGGGAGGATTATTAGTCTATAGACTTTTAAAAATGTCTAATTCTTGACCATGGAGTGACAGGCTAGGGAGAAAGAGCAGCAGGACCTCGCTAGCAATTCAGAGGAATCGTGAGAACAAGAAAGGCTGAAGCAAGGCCCCATCAGGTCACAGGACATGATGCATCCAAGCTCATCCAAGCCCAACCGTGGAGGTCGCCTTACTGTGGCTGGTACAGATGCTGTCGCACACATGACCTCTAGGCACCATTCCTGCACACAACTTCAGTCATGTTTTAATGTGTCTGGGTGCTCAGGAGAAGTGCTTGCTTAATGAGCCCATGCTGTTGCTGGCAGAAAACCTAAGGAGGAAGATAAAGTCTTCAGTAGTTTCTGCAGCTCCCCTGCCTGTGCACTCCTGGGCCTGCCTCTGTCATTGCCCAGGCATGAAGGTGGGGGAATCAGTCTGTCCAGACACAACAGCAACCCTGGGCTTTGTTCTGCCTGGTCTTTCTTCAGAGTCAACAGGCAAGACTCCCTGGTGCAGGGAGGGATGCCAGTCAGAAGAATYGCTGATGCACTCTACAGCCACATCCCTAATGCTATTTGGCTCCTGACTCCTATTTAGCTACCTGGATTCCCCATCAATTTTAATTGGTGGGATTCACCTCACCAAGCGGGGCACATTTGCCTTTGCAAACAGATTGGCCAGCCTAGTAAAGAGGCCTTTAAACTAGGTAGGAGRGGGGAGTGGGGATGTCATAGAGACAGGGTAGACAACAAAACACAAGTTGGGTTGGGGGGCCTCCAACAGGTGTATGCAGCTGGGGATGTGCGTTTGGGAYATGGCTATGGGGGATCCCCGTACACCCTTCCTGGGAAACCTGCAGSCATGACCACCTCTYTGAAATGCCTGTACACCAAYGCACRCAGCATGGGGAACAAACAGGAGGAGCTGGAGATCTGTGTGCRRTCRCAGGGCCRTGATCTCATKGCAATCACAGAGACATGGTGGGATAGCTCACRTGACTGGGACACTGTCATGGATGGCTACGTGCTTTTCAGGAAAGACAGGCCAGGAGGGCGAGGTGGTGGAGTTGCTCTTTATGTGAGAGAGCAACTGGAATTCATCAAGCTCTGCCTGGGGTGGAGGAGGAGGAGGCAGTCGAGAGCTTATGGGTAAAGATCAAAGGGCAGGCCAGCACGGGAGACACTGTTGTGGGTGTCTACTACAGGCCACCTGACCAGGAAGAGAAAGTTGATGAGGCTTTCTATACACAGCTGAAGGTAGCCTCACGATCACAGGCCCTGGTTCTCATGGGGGACTTCAACCACCCTGACATCTGCTGGAGGGACCACACAGCAGGGCACAAGCAGTCCAGGAGAATGCATTGATGATAACTTCTTGTCACAAATGTTGGAGGAGCCTACGAAGAAGGATGTCATGCTGGACCTTGTCCTTACCAACAGCGAGGGATTGGTTAGAGATGTGAAGGTTGGGGGCAGCCTTGGCTGCAATGACCATGAGATGGTGGAGTTCAGGATCCTGCAGGAAAGAAGCAAGGCAACAAGCAGGATTGCAACCCTGGACTTCAGGAGAGCGGACTTAGGGCTCTTTGGAGACCTACTTGGAGGAGTCTCATGGGTTAAGGCCATAGAAGGAAGGGGGGTCCAGGAGAGCTGGCTAATATTCCAGCATCACTTCCTCCAAGCTCAAGAGCAGTGCATCCCTATGAGTAAGAAGTGCAGCATAAGGGGCAGGAGACCTGCATGGGTGAGCAAGGAGCTCCTGGCCAAATTCAGACAGAAGAAGAAAATACACAGAATGTGGAAGAGGGGATAGGCTACTTGGGAGAATTATAGGAATGCAGTCAGAGTATGTAGAGATGAGGCAAGGAAGACTAAGGCCCAGCTGGAATTGAGTCTGGCAAGGGATGTCAAGGACAACAGGAAGGGCTTCTTCAAATACACCAGCAGCAAGAGGAGGACTAGGGAAAATGTGGACCCGCTACTGAATGGGGGGGAGGCCCTGGTGACAAGGGATTCAGAGAAGGCAGAATTACTGAATGCCATCTTTGCTTCAGTCTTCACTGCTAAGGGCAGCCTCCAGGAATCCCGTAGCCTGGACGTGAGGGAGAAAGTCTGGAGAAGGGAAGAAGACTTTCCTTTGATTGAGGAGGAAAGGATTAGAGACCTTCTGGGCATGCTAGACATCCACAAATCCATGGGCCCTGATGGGATGCACCCACGGGTACTGAGAGAGCTGGTGGATGCTGTTGCCAGGCTGCTCTCCATCATCTTTGAAAAGTCATGGAGAACTGGAGAGGTGCCTGAGGACTGGAAGAAAGCCAGTGTCACTCCAGGCTTCAAGAAGAGCAAGAAGGAGGACCCAGGCAACTACTGGCCGGTCAGCCTCACTTCCATCCCTGGAAAGGGGGTGGAACAGCTCATTCTGGATGTCATCTCCAGACATATGGAGGAAAAGAAGGTGATCAGGAGTAGCCAGCACGGATTC
>NW_028186412.1:201110-203445 GCF_003343005.1 Rhea americana | reverse complement strand
CTACTACAGGCCACCTGACCAGGAAGAGAAAGTTGATGAGGCCTTCTACAGACAGCTGGAGGTAGCCTCACGATCACAGGCCCTGGTTCTCACGGGGGACTTCAACTACCCTGACATCTGCTGGAGGGACTACACAGCAAGGCACAAACAGTCCAGGAGAATGCATTGATGATAACTTCTTGTCACAAATGGTGGAGGAGCCTACGAAGAAGGGTGTCCTGCTGCACCTTGTCCTTACCAACAGGGAGGGGTATTGGTTAGAGATGTGAAGGTTGGGGGCAGCCTCGGCTGCAATGACCATGAGATGGTGGAGTTCAGGATCCTGCAGGAAAGAAGTAAGGCAACAAGCAGGATTGCAACCCTGGACTTCAGGAGAGCGGACTTTGGGCTCTTCAGAGACCTACTTGGAGGAGTCTCATGGGTTAAGGCCATAGAAAGAAGGGGGGTCCAGGAGAGCTGGCTTGTATTCCAACATCACTTCCTCCAAGCTCAAGAGCAGTGCATCCCTATGAGTAAGAAGTGCAGAATAAGGGGCAGGAGACCTGCATGGGTGAGCAAGGAGCTCCTGGCCAAATTCAGACAGAAGAAGAAAATACACAGAATGTGGAAGAGGGGACAGGCTACTTGGGAGAATTATAGGAATGCAGTCAGAGTATGTAGAGATGAGGCGAGGAAGGCTAAGGCCCATTTGGAATTGAGTCTGGCAAGGGATGTCAAGGACAACAGGAAGGGCTTCTTCAAATACATCAGCAGCAAGAGGAGGATTAGGCAAAATGTGGGCCCGCTACTGAATGGGGTGGGGACCCTGGTGACAAGGGATTCAGAGAAGGCAGAATTACTGAATGCCTTCTTTGCTTCAGTCTTCACTGCTAAGGACAGCCCCCAGGAATCCCGTAGCCTGGATGAGAGGGAGAAAGTCTGGAGAAGGGAAGAAGACTTTCCTTTGGTTGAGGAGGAAAGGATTAGAGACCTTCTGGGCAGGCTAGACATCCACAAATCCATGGGCTGCACCCACGGGTACTGAGGGAGCTGGTGGATGCTGTTGCCAGGCTGCTCTCCATCATCTTTGAAAAGTCATGGAGAACTGGAGAGGTGCCTGAGGACTGGAAGAAAGCCAATGTCGCTCTAGTCTTCAAGAAGGGCAAGAAGCAGGACCCAGGCAACTATAGGCCAGTCAGCCTCACTTCCATCCCTGGAAAGGGGATGGAACAGATCATTCTGGACGTCATCTCCAGACATATGGAGGAAAAGAAGGTGATCAGGAGTAGCCAGCATGGATTCACCAAGGGGAAATCCTGCTTAACTAATCTGATAGCCTTCTCTGATGGAATGACGGGCTGGGTAGATGAGGGGAGAGCAGGGAACACTGTGTACCTTGACTTCAGCAAGGTTTTCCACACTGTCTCCCATAACATCCTCCTAGATAAGCTCGAGAAGTGTAGGTTAGACGAGTGCATAGTGAGGTGGCTTGAGAACTGGCTGAAGGGCAGAGCTCAGAGGGTCGTCCTCAGTGGCATGGAGTCTACCTGGAGGCCTGTGGCTAGTGGATTCCCCCAGGGCTCAGTACCGGGTCCCATCCTGTTCAACTTCTTCAACAGAGTGCCTCCTCAGCAAGTTTTCTGATAATACCCAAGCTGGGAGGAGTGGCTGACACACCTGAGGGCTGTGCTGCCATTCAGAGAGACCTGGACAGGCTGGAGAGTTGGGAGGAGAGGAACCTCATGAGGTCCAACAAGGGCAAGGGCAGAGTCCTGCACCTAGGGAAAAATAACCCGAGGCACCAGCACAAGATGGGGGCTGACCTCCTGGAGAGCAGCTCTGCAGAGGAGGACCTGGGAGTGCTGGTGGATGACAGGTTGACCATGAGCCAGCAATGTGCTCTTGTGGCCAAGAAGGACAATGGTGTCCTGGGGTGCATTAGGAAAAGTGTTGCCAGCAGGTGGAGGGAGGTGATCCTGCCCCTCTACTCAGCCCTGGTGAGGCCACATCTCAAGTCCTGTGTCCAGGTCTGGGCTCCCCAGGACAAGAGAGTCATGGAGCTCCTGGAGAGAGTTCAGCACAGGGCTACGAAGATGATCAGAGGGCTGGAGCACCTGCCCTCTGAGGAACGGCTGCGAGAGCTGGGCCTGTTCAGCGTGGGGAAGAGAAGACTGAGGGGGGAATCTTATCAATGTGTACAAGTACCTGAAGGGAGGGTGTCAAGGGGACAGGGACAAACTCTTTTGAGTTGTCCTATGTGACAGGATAAGAGGCAATGGGCAGAAGTTGAACCACAGGAAGTTCCGCCTGACCGTGAGGGGGAATTTCTTCCCTGTGAGAGTGACGGAGCACTGGA
>NW_028186412.1:108731-199875 GCF_003343005.1 Rhea americana | reverse complement strand
GCAGCATAAGGGGCAGGAGACCTGCATGGGTGAGCAAGGAGCTCCTGGCCAAATTCAGACAGAAGAAGAAAATACACAGAATGTGGAAGAGGGGAYAGGCTACTTGGGAGAATTATAGGAATGCAGTCAGAGTATGTAGAGATGAGGCGAGGAAGGCTAAGGCCCATTTGGAATTGAGTCTGGCAAGGGATGTCAAGGACAACAGGAAGGGCTTCTTCAAATACACCAGCAGCAAGAGGAGGACTAGGGAAAATGTGGACCCGCTACTGAATGGGGGGGAGGCCCTGGTGACAAGGGATTCAGAGAAGGCAGAATTACTGAATGCCATCTTTGCTTCAGTCTTCACTGCTAAGGGCAGCCTCCAGGAATCCCGTAGCCTGGACGTGAGGGAGAAAGTCTGGAGAAGGGAAGAAGACTTTCCTTTGATTGAGGAGGAAAGGATTAGAGACCTTCTGGGCATGCTAGACATCCACAAATCCATGGGCCCTGATGGGATGCACCCACGGGTACTGAGAGAGCTGGTGGATGCTGTTGCCAGGCTGCTCTCCATCATCTTTGAAAAGTCATGGAGAACTGGAGAGGTGCCTGAGGACTGGAAGAAAGCCAGTGTCACTCCAGGCTTCAAGAAGAGCAAGAAGGAGGACCCAGGCAACTACTGGCCGGTCAGCCTCACTTCCATCCCTGGAAAGGGGGTGGAACAGCTCATTCTGGATGTCATCTCCAGACATATGGAGGAAAAGAAGGTGATCAGGAGTAGCCAGCACGGATTCA
The DNA here is from genome assembly GCF_003343005.1 of Rhea americana. NCBI lineage: Eukaryota > Metazoa > Chordata > Aves > Rheiformes > Rheidae > Rhea > Rhea americana. The sequence continues at coordinate 199,104 of NW_028186412.1, read as the reverse complement.
CCAAGGGGAAATCCTGCTTAACCAATCTGATAGCCTTCTAGGATGGAATGATGGGCTGGGTAGATGAGGGCAGAGCAGTGGACGTTGTGTACCTTGACTTCAGCAAGGCTTTCCACACTGTCTCCCATAACATCCTCCTAGATAAGCTTGGGAAGTGTGGGTTAGACGAGTGCATAGTGAGGTGGCTTGAGAACTGGCTGAAGGGCAGAGCTCAGAGGGTCGTCCTCAGTGGCGTGGAGTCTAGTTGGAGGCCTGTGGCTAGTGGAGTTGCCCAGGGCTCAGTATGGGGTCCCATCCTGTTCAACTTCTTCAACAGAGTGCCTCCTCAGCAAGTTTGATGATGATCCCAAGCTGGGAGGAGTGGCTGACACACCTGAGGGCTGTGCTGCCATTCAGAGAGACCTGGACAGGCTGAAGAGCTGGGCAGAGAGGAACTTCATGAGGCTCAAGAAGGGCAAGTGCAGAGTCCTGCACCTAAAGAAAAATAACCCTAGGCACCAGCACAAGCTGGGGGCTGACCTCCTGGAGAGCAGCTCTGCAGAGGAGGACCTGGGCGTGCTGGTGGATGATAGGTTGACCATGAGCCAGCAATGTGCTCTTGTGGTCAAGAAGGCCAATGGTCTCCTGGGGTGCATTAGGAGGACTGTTGCCAGCAGGTGGAGGGAGGTGATCCTGCCCCTCTACTCAGCCCCGATGAGGCCACATCTCAAGTCCTGTGTCCAGTTCTGGGCTCCCCAGGACAAGACACACATGGAGCTACTGGAGAGAGTCCAGCGTAGGGCTACGAAGATGATCAGAGGGCTGGAGCACCTGCCCTCTGAGGAACGGCTGCAAGAGCTGGGCCTGTTCAGCCTGGGGAAGAGAAGATTGAGGGGGGATCTTATGAATGTGTACAAGTACCTGAAGGGAGGGTGTCAAGGGGACGGGGACAAACCCTTTTCAGTTGGTCCGTGTGACAGGATAAGAGGCAACGGGCAGCACAGGAAGCTGAAGCACAACTGAGGCACAGGAAGTTCCGCCTGACCGTGAGGGGGAATTTCTTCCCTGTGAGAGTGAGGAAGTGCTGGACGAGGTTGCCCAGAGAGGTTGTGGAGTCTCCTTCTCTGGAGATCTTCAAGACCTGCCTGGATGTAACCCTGCCTAACATGCTGTAGGTGACCCTGCTGAGCAGGGAGGTTGGACTCGATGATCTCCAGAGGCCCCTTCCACCTTAACAAATCTATGATTCTATGACTGTGTGTCTCAACATGGGATCTCCCRGGCAAGTTAAGGGGGAAGCAGTGAGGCAGCAGGAGCCCAAGGGGCAGAGGGCACTTTCCCTAGGACAAGGGAGATAGTGGCACCACTGAGGGACAGTGCTGATTCCAGCAGCTTCCCTCCAGCTGCTTAAAGGGAAATGAAAGAAACAGCTCTTGGCAAATCTCTGCTAACAGGGTGATACAACACCACAGACCAGCGTTGTTTTTGCCTGCAAAGCCTTAAGGGGGAAATTTTCCAAGGCATAAAGGTAATTGCACTGCCTGTCTCCTGTTGGAAGTAAATGGAGGCTGTAATACCCACTGATCCTCCAGGCATTGAGAGAACTGTGGCAGTTTCTTGAGCAGAGTTTTTCAGTTTGGGGGCTTATTTCCTAATTATGTAATTTCCTATTACAAGATTTCAACAATATTATAGCCATACAAAGTGAAAGCAGACCCACGGTTGTTAAGTAGGGTGAGTTGATGTAAATCTACATTTTGATTTTTTTATGTCCCAGTCTGCTTAAATCTTCTCATATCTTAAACATGCTGAATGATAGAGCATTTATATACAACTTGATCCTGAAAAAAATCAACAAGAGTAAACAATAAGATTCTTTAACTGACAGTCAAGTTCTGCATTTTCATGGTCTTACAGCAGGTCTTCAAACCTCTAAGCATTCAATATGAAGCGCAGTAGTTCAAAACTTGCAGCAAAAGTAGGCATAGGCACAGACAATACAACAAATAAAGAAACTATTAAAGACCATCTGTCTTGTGATACAGATTTGGCTTTAGGTATTTCAGGACTGATCCTTCCTGGAGACCCAGGCAAGGGACTGGTTGAAAATGTATACTCAAGGAGATATATTCCATTGACAAAAGAGATTCCTCACTGTAACTTTGAAGGACTTCCACGCTACATCTGACCCACTTCAGCTCTAGAAACCAATGCCAACCCTAACCCTGTTTTTAGCTACTAGGCTCCCATACCATCGACCACAGTTAAATTTCTGAACAGAGCTACAGGCATCCATCACACTGGCATCAGGGAAAGAGGAGCAGGCACCAAGGTAGGGCAGATGTTGTCCCACCACTTCTCATAGATCACTGTTACAGGGAACAAAGGCAGATCCCTTTAATTTGAACATGCTTATTCCAGCACACTTACCTTAATCTTCCATTGTTGCTAGCACAACTTTACTGAGTATATTTACTGGTGACCTCACCTGCTATGGGCACAGTTTGGTTTGCACAGATATGACAAAACCATCTTTCCCAAACAAAACAAGCAAACTGCAGTTTTGTTTTCGTACTTGTACCCACTTTTTGGCTATGCCTATACTGCTGAATAAGAGAGGGCCCTGGCACAAAGTGGGACCACATGGCTTGCAYCAGCACCGTAGATTTGTCTTAGAGAATTCCAGAGCAATTGAGAGCACCTACAGTGCTAAATGAAAGAGAAGCAGGAAAAAAGCCATGGTTTTTACCTCATGAGAGCACTACTGGATATCACAAGGAGGCACATATCACATACCTACCCTGCTGAAAGCTTACAAACAATGTCAGYCACAGAATCCTTCTAATCTACCATGCACCCACCATGAAGCACAGACACTCTGAATCTCTTCCCTAGCCTCTGTCTTGACAATACAAACTGCATCATAGAAACCATTTTTGCCCACTATTCATTTCAAACGGCCTAGAAACTCATCAAATAGCCTAAGCATCCATCCACATTCTTACCAGAACACAAAAATATTTCCTATGGTAACATTAATTCCAATTCCAGCAGAGCTCCTTTAATACCRGGCTACTTCTCCACTTTGCAGAAGTACTGGAAAACATTTGTGCTGTGTCTAGTAACAGTATAGTTATAGACAGAGATTTCTGAAAACTACTAGGGAGATAAATACTAACAGAAATGGTAGGGTTATGTGCGATTTTCACTTCTTATATATAGATAGAAGAAATGCTACCAATAATAGCAGCAGCGAGGTTCTCTTTAAAGTGAGAGCCGGGAGAATCTTTTAAACACAGTCACTGAATCAAATAAAGGCAATGCTATTYTAGCCTTGCTCTTGGTGAATAATTACAAAAGTCATAGGGCATAAAAATGTCCTTGAATTGAGTAAATACAAGTAGATTTTGCTTTAGCTAGATGCAAAAGCAAATAAAAATAAAAGTAACAGAAAACTTGCAATTTAAAGGAGCACATGTTTATTAGTTTCAAATGGAAATAATGAAGTTAGTTTAAGATCTTGAAGGAGAAGGAAACCTGGAATTTCTTCACATAAAAGATGCAAGATGATTCTCATACCTGGATATGTCATATTTGGAACACAGCAAATAGRCTTTGCAGATCAGGAATGATAAAGAGGGAATTACAAGTAATCAAGTTGATATAAACCTTGCAGAGGTCATTAAAACACACAGAAAGATTCTTCAGTGAAGACACTATGGAAAGAAATGGGCCTTGTGCCATGAGAATTAAAAGACAGTATGAGTACTTGATGAAATAATCCCACCTGAATATAAGGAGGACCTTCTTTATTGTGAAAGTGGCAGAGCACTGGAACAGGTTGCCCAGAGAGGTTRTGGAGCCTCCTTCTCTGTAGACATTCAAAACCCACCCAGATGCAACCCTGTCTAACATTTTCTAGGCGACCCTGCCTGAGGAAGGAGGTYGGGCGAGATGATCTCCAGARGTCCCTTCCAACCTCAACCATTCTGTGGTTCTGTAATTCTGTTAAATGAATACTTTTCCATAGTATTCAAAAATGGTAATGTTGAATATAGGAGAAAAGGGAAGATAACACAAGAGTGTGAGAAGAAATAATCATATCTGATCTAGAAAAGAGCTTTGAAAACGTTATAGATGCTCAAAACCCAAGGTGCATTCTCTGTGTCTGAAGGCAGGCAGGACCAGCRTATGAAACTGCAGAGGCAGAGCAAGGGAACCTTGTAAATTAGCAAAGCTGCAAGTAGAAACAAATGCAGTACCTATCCTTATGAATGAAAAGAAGAGTAATAAAGGTAATTGCAATCTGCTTCACCCCAATAGTATAATAGGCAGGAGAATAAACTGTATGGAAAGAATCATTAAGAATGGAAACACAGACAGAAAAAGGATTAAAAGCATCATAAGTTTACAAAAGTCATGGCAGATGAATCTGATCTCTTTCTCTGATACAATTATTTTTCACACAGGGATCTGCAGTAGGTGTAGTATTTGGTACGATGCTGCAAGAGAATTCATTATTTGAACAAGGAAAAATGGGGATTAGGCAACAAATGCTAAATGCTGATGACAAAAGAGATGGCTGAAAGTAATTTTGTAAGAAGCAACATCTGCAGGGAGGAAGGTCATTAGCAGGGTTCCTCAAAGATGATCCTTTGAGCTGTTCTTACTGAGTATTTTCATTAGTAATCTCAAAACAGTGTAGGAGTGTGATTATAAAATGTTCTGATGTCACAGTACAAAATGTGGATCAATAGGAGGAACACAGTATCATTCAGAAAAATTAAAATCACTACAAGAACAGTAACAATAGCAATAAAAATGTGACTGTACAGAATTCAAGGTCATATGCTCAGAGAAAGGAAAGATCTTTGCAAACTTCTACTTATTTCCACAATCCACTWAAAAACATATGTCAAGAGAAAAACATGGGTATATTAACCAAGAACTGGAACAGGTCATAAGTGTAGCAAGACTATAAAGAACGGAATTAAGACTGAGAGGTTACTCTTAAGGTACTTCCAGCAGAGAAGGGGAGGTACTAATATTATCTTGAAAGCAGTGTAATCTTTTGATCATTCATGCTCAAGACAAGGAAATCAAATAGGTAAGGTGTAGAAGTAAAGGCTGCAAGGAAGCACAAGGGAATGGAGACCATCTTTTATGAGGAGAGATCAAAAGCATAACCTTATGCAGCCTGAGCAGCAGTACAACCACTCTCTCTAGATACACTTGAGGTAGGCATAGGATGAGGAGGAAAAGAACTACTGGTTTAAAAGAAAACATTGGCATAAGAACAAACAGGAATATACTAACCGCAGAGCTGGAAATGACGTTTCTCCTCAGAGGCATGAAGTTTTGGAACAGCCTTCCAGTAGGAGGACTGAATGCAAAACCACAACTGCTTTCAAGATGGAGTTAACTCAGTGTCTGAAAGGGGTTATATGATGCGGCTGCTTCTGTTAGTGGGTGGAGGCAGGGGTTAGAGTTAGTGAGCCAGAAATTCTATGCTCCTGCAGCAGAACATATTGCCAATGCAATAGTTACAGCAATAAGAGCTTGTTTTTCAGCAAAGCATAGATGAGCCCCAAAAGTAAAAGGGTAGAGATCTTTACTAAGTGTATACGTGAATGCCATAAACATACTCTCCTGTGTTTCTATCTATCATCTCCGACCCTGAGCAGCAAGGTGATTTTAACTTTGAATTTCTTGCTTCCAAATGACCACATCAAATGTCTAAGCTGCAAAAAGTATTGTCAAGAACTGGTCAAAAGTCTTCAAAATTCAGGCCACCAGAAATGTCACTGCAAAGGAGAATTACATAGAAGTGTAATTAGCCACAAGAAAAGATAACAAATATTCTTTACTGATACAGATTTAGCTGGGCAGGTAAATTGCAGACATAGGCATCATATAAATGGAAGAGTTAATTCTGTATTCTGCATGGCCTTGTTTGCAGAAGTAGGGGTATTACTTGATGGAACTATATGAATAGAGGCTTTCAGCACAGCCATATACTCACAGGAGAACTCACCAAGGAGAAGAGCTTGGATAAGAAATAGCTTTGCTAGTTCAGCTCCACTCACCTTGGGAATGTAACTTAAAGCAATGACCATTTGTAAGACTAATGTGTGATTCAGATTATAGACACATGAGCAAAACACAAATAAATACCTATATCTTGTCAGCTGAATAGAGCTCCAGATTCTACTGAGTTCACTGATTCAGCTACCTATTGACTAGGGGCTCTATTTAGTTGCCCACACACTGGTGGAAAGTAGTAACTAAGATATYTGAGGCATCACACAGTACTGGTAAACATAGGCAAGCAGAGGACRTAAGGAAGACTGCTGCCTTCTGGAATAGGTGAGTACTCGGAGCACCTCAGATGCTTCTGTGGCCACCAACTTGAAGCCCTACTCTCCGTTGACTATAATGGGAACTTAGAGAACTACCTCATATATAGACACCTAAATTTACATATCTTACAATCTGGAGCAGATATCTACCAAAAAATACCATAGTGGAGATCTGAGGAAGATAAATACTTATCCATAGGCTTTGGAGAGAGAAATGTGTCTTTTTAAAGTACACATGGACCAGAGTAAGATGACCTTTAAACAGGGTTAGGCCAGTTTGAATTGACTTGGTAATATTCAGAGGTAGATTCAGCTGAAGTATTAGAGAGGAAGCTGAAGTCAAAATCATGGTATTCTTACCAATCAGTTTTTGCCATAATTAACTCAGTGGTCCCAGCTCTTGCAATTTTATCACAATTATCCCTGAATTCAAATTTCACAAAACTCTAGCTCCATGAGTCTTGGGAGTCAGCTTCTGAGAGTGTCAACTTCTGTTTTAAACAGTTACAGGGAAAAACTGGAAAGTGTGACCTGAGCATATGCCAAAGATTTAGAAACAAAAAGTAAATAAAATGGATGCCAAATTTTAATGCTTTTTTTTATAAAGCTATTCTCTATTTTAAAGCTAATCTCTTGACTTTTGAGGCCTGGATTGTTGTTCTTGAAAGCTAGATATTGGCAACACTGTTAGCTCAGACACTCTTTCAAGGGGATTTGCAGAAGTAGACTGAAAGAGGTACAGTGTTCTTGAATAATGGGTCCCCAAGGAACACCCATGGATTGCTTATGCTCTGTAGAAAAGCTGGTAAATGAATAATGCTTGCTCTCCCTCTTTCCAGATTAAAGTAACAGAACAGGGACAACAAATACTATCAGGAAGAAGATGGGCCTGAATATTTGAAATGAAGACTGCAAGTAACCTCAGAGTAGTTTAGCATACTGATGCCACCTTGCCAGGCAAGCAGAGAGGTGGTGGTGATGGTCACCAATCTTCCAAGGGAGCAGGAGAGGAGGCATGTGGAGCTGGGAAGTAGGTGGGAAGCCTTTGAACACTCTTGTTTTGCCTGTGAGCCTGGAGCTGACACATTCAGAGGTGAGGCAGAGACTACCAGACATGAGGATAGTTGTGCTCTCACCTATCTCCACTTTCCCTTTCCTGTGCCAGGCAGCTCTGTGTATCTCAAGGTGTTTATGAAGACCATATGCCTTTAGAAAAGATTTCAGTCTCAGGYCTGTAATCTCAGCCACTCCACAGGGATTGCACAAGCATCTCAAGCAAATTCTTTTCTAGAGCAGAAGCTAGTGCCAGGGCATGTCATAAGCTAATGGACATATCTAGCATGCTGGGACATATGAAGGAGACGAGTCACAGCACTTGACTGCAGCCAGGGAATGATCCCACTCTCAGAAATCCTTTTAAGCTGAATGCCCCTTCATGTAGCTTGCTCTGACTGGCAACTTCCTTCTGCCCATGTACTAGATGCTGCTGGTGAGTTCATCGTCTGCCAACCAGCTGCAAAGCACATGGAGTCACAGAGCAAGAGGGAGGCTCCAGCAACACACTGCAAGTGCAAGAGATCCAAGCCTCTCTGTCAGCGACACTGTGGCGGGAGCTGGCTGTGTGACCTTGCACTCAGTGCATTAGACTGGATGAGTCTAGTCACCTGCAAGGTAGGAAGGTGGATGCTTGCTCCAGGCCTGGAGCTAAGTGTTGATTGGAAAGCCATTGCAAACAGGGAGAGACTTATGAGCCTGTCTCCGGCTATACCCTCACACAGGCACCCTAGGGTGCTTATGATGTGTGAGATGGACAATAASGCTAGAATTTGTTGCTTGGCACAGTCTTGTCATGGCACATGCAATCAGTCCTCTCAACACATCTGCGTGGAAGACGAACCTGACACTTCTGAGTTTGTTGCTGAGCACTAAATGGAAAACAGAGACTGAGGAAGACTTTTTTTCCACCTCTGGTTTTAAGGGGGAGAAAAATGTAAAATTTTGCTCAAAAGCAGTTTTGTGTCTTCAAAAAAGATTTATTTTTACAGGATTTTTAATTCCATCCAGATGTTTACTTTTAAAATAATTTAGGACTTATATCCAAAMAGACATCAAAGAAACTTTCTGGGAGTAGCACTATCAGTAGCAAGGGGATTCGGTGATCCATGAGGCGAGTGAATGGGTTTGAAGAGTGTCAGAGTGCCTTAGGGGAGTGTGTGCATGGATCCAATTAGGAATCCCTTCTAAGGTCACTCTGCCACGGCAGGAAAGATGCCTCCTTTGGGAGCAGGATGCCTACTATTGCACATAGTGGTATTTGGAGTATTACAGAATACATACATTTCCCCAAAGACAGTACCAGGAAAGCTTCTGTCTTAAAAAACACAAGCTACCCACCATGGCAATTGCTTTGGGTCAAACCTAGTATTATGAGGAGGTGTCTGCCCCGAGGAGAGCACAAGTGCTCCATCATCCTCCTCAAACTACATCTGCAAGGGTGAAGTCCTCATTCTCCGAGTGCTCCCATCTCCTCCCACTGCCCCCCTCCTTGGCAGCCAGGTAAAATCTCTGGCTCTTTGCTCACTTGCAGCCCAGATGCTGAAAGTTCAAACTCAGATCTGGCCTCCTCAGGGTTTCCTAGCCTGAGTTCAGACAGGGACATGCTGGCGCCAGAGTCCCTGTGCCAACAGAGATGGGGCTGTGCACCATGGCCAGACTGCCACTCAGTGTGGGGTACTCTGGAAGTGGCCAGATGCCCAAGATGATCCCAAGACTGTCCCATGATGTTATTTTTTCCCTTTCATGCAGCCTAAAAATCTCACCTCCTCATAGCAGGTAACATCTGCTGTTGTTCCCCAGCCTGAAGGTAGATAAACAAATCCTACTATCCTAATGTAAATTTAATGGGTAAAATACTGGTGTACGACCTTAGTTTCTATTAATTTAATCTCCACACAGAAGTGTGCATTAATTTGCCTTTTTTTTTTTTTTTTTGGTTCCTCCAAGGTTCAGTCTGAAACCAAGGGGGAAAAAACACCCTGGGAGGACTTAAAACTTTGAAAACGAGGTTGTTGGCAGGTCTGAGTTCTGCAGTGCTGAGAGCAACAGCAGGAAGTGTGGTTGCACGAGAAAACAAGCAGATTTGAAACAGTATTCACTCCAAGGGATTACACAAATCACACCCCAGTGACAACGGAGCTATTTACTCAGTGGACTCTATGAAGAAAACATCTCCATTTTTCTGCTCATGGTGGTTAGCGGGTTTGTCTTTCTACAGCCTCTGTTGTTACTTGCTGCTTTCCTTGCTGCTTCTCTCTAGTACTTTTGTTCCATCTTCCCTTTAAAAGCTGTTTTTTTGAGGATGGTGGAGGCTTCGCCCCAATGATGGGCAGCTGCAAGGCACACAGTAAGCAGCCTAACAAATGCCCAAGCCCACAAACTGCCGATGGCCATTGAAATAGCTTTCCTTCAGTCCAGACCATATAAATGTGAATATACCACTGAGAACCTGTAATGGAGAAAAAGCTTGTGGTACCTTYCCATTTCCAGTTGTCCCCCATGCTCTGGTGTCTGGGATGATTGTGCCAGCTACAGTGCTTACACAGAAGACTGCTCAAGTAGCTGGAGTGAAAAAAMCAGCATCATGAGAGGACATATGAAGGGGGATGCGATCCAAGCCTACTTCTTCCCATTCTGCTGGCTTCCAGCTAGCTGCGGCTTGCTTCAGCCAGCTGCATGAGGCAGGACTTGGCCCAAGGCATAGCAGGCTGTGAAGAGGAAGATGAGCTGTGAGCCTGCAGTTCAGCAGCCGAGATCTGACAACCCATGCACAGCTGAGGATGATTGTGCCTTGAATAGCTGAACTGTCCAGGGCACAGGCTTCTCCATGTCTTTAGAGGAGTTTTTTGGCTCCTTTCAATACTTTCCTTTTCCTTACAGTTCTCCTATACTGCATTTGGTGCAAGAACATCAATAAGAAGGGAGTACTCGGTGCTCCACAAGRGATAGCAGCTGATGTCCTAGTGCAGTTCTTGCTCTCAGCTTGTTCCTATTCAGCTTGCTCTGGCTTGGCTAACTGACCTCAACAGGGTAGGCCTTATAATGGGATAGAAGAGTTCAATGGTTAGGTTTCGAAATTCAGACTTGGGGGACTGTGGCATAGTTTATATTTCTGGTACCTTGTGACTGTGCTCACTGAGGATTCAGATTGTTCATGACATTCAAGCTGCAGATAATCCTCTCAAAAGCCATCTGAACAGAGTACTTCAGGGCCTCTCTGAGGCAGCGAGGTCTGGCAGCCCTTAGAGTTAGTGGTACAAATTATCGTATTGTCTTTGCAGAATTTGCAAAGCTCTGAGCTGTACAGATGCTGTGGTAGTGTCTGCACAACCACTACGGTCCATACCAGGAAACTAACCCTGACCATTGACCAACTTGTGTGTCCCAGTTTGCAGGCATGTGGCGTGGGGTGGATCATCAGGGTCCAGCACCCAGGAATGAAACACTGTGCAGATCACACCTTTGGTGTGCTTCAGTGCTCTTCTACTTTACAGAAGCTGCTGGGAAGACTGATACGTTAATAAGTGAGAAATGTTCTGATATCTCACCATTTGGGCAGTGGGAATGTGTCAGACAGATACCTGAATCATGACTCCATTCTTGGTGGCAAAGTAGAATGAGAGTCTGAACAAAACAGAACAAAATGCCCCTTGAATGTGGCCTTCTCCTTATTTTGTATTCTTCTGTTTGTGTGCTAGATAGTGAGGGGCTTTACTGCTTTTTTCCTTTTCCTCTCCTCTCCTCTCCTCTCCTCTCCTCTCTTCTCCTCTCTTCTCCTCTCTTCTCCTCTCCTCTCCTCTCTTCTCCTCTCTTCTCCCTTTTTCTTTTTCTTTTCTTTTTCTTTTTAAAAAAAGCATATATGAAGATATTGCTCATGAAAATTATAGGTAGAGCAGCCTCGGAACCCAAATCCTACATCTACCAGAAGATGATAGCAGGGAAAGAAGACAAGCTTCAGCACAGCACTTTAGCCTATGATTTAGCCTTGACCCAATAGGACTCCATTTATAGAGAAAGAGCTAGTTCAATTTTCCTGCAGCTCTGCTGAGACTAGCAACAGAGAATGGCTTTTATGATGTGCTCCACTGAAGCACTTGCCAATTCAAAGCCACCAAAACAGCCATTAGGAGGCAGAAATTTCTGGTCACTACAGGTCTGGGCAATACGACTAAGTTTCATTAAACTAAATGTAAGCCATCTGAAAACTAGAGATCAAGGCTAAACTAGTAATTTTGGGTTCCTTTATGGAGAATTTATGGTTACCTTCAGAGAGCAATTCAGGCAGGTTCTGAGACATCTAAGCTGAACTGTCTTTTCAAGATGCCTTTCTCCATTGCCTAAGGTGCCTACTTGTTTCAGAAATCTTAGGCTAGCCTCCTAATTTTTAAGCAGACAAAGGCAGACAAATTGAATTCCAGCAACTTTCACTAGTGTGTGTTACAGCCCAGTGCAAGGTAAAAAGTTCAACTGTGCACTGACTGAACCACAAAGCTCTCTCGTACGGTTAATTTTGTCTGTCTGAGGTTAAAGTCAACCTCTTTGCAATTGACTTTCTGGTTGCAATTGTTTTCCATTATCTTAAAAGGCATCTTTCTGGGAGCTTTTTCATGCTTTATTGTTGATTTTAAATTAAGTCCCTCCTTTCCTATCCTGTCCAACACCAAAATAAATAGAAAAAACTCTATGGATGTTCCACCAAATTTGCATGAAGTCAGAGCAGATTGGGCTAAAGTGTCTTTAGGTCCTTTTGAGCTTCTGAATGGATTCACTGAGTGCTCTGTGATAAGTAATGACCCACAAACACCCACTTACAGTCCTGGAACCGGTTATAGGTTGTATTAGGGGGTTGTAAACACAAAGAAGTGCTACTCTTTCAGCTACTAGAGACAAAAAACCTTGATCTTATGACTTCCTGCCAGTAGAAAGGCACATGTGTTTTCTATCTGCTGATAAAGAATCCAGTGATACTGAGTTTTGCCGGAGGAACGTCTGTGTTTTTTACCAGCCACATAAAACCTTTTCTTCGTGAACTTAGTTTAATTTCATATCCAATAGGTAATGCCATCAGTCTGCAGAGAGTTCTTATGTGGCTGACTAAATATTTGTAATATATTTTCAATTTGAGAAGACAGATCAAGAAGCTCTGCTCCCTAAACCACTCTCAACTGAATGCTGACATTTTAGACGAGTGTTGAGTAGTGGAAGAGAAAAGAAGCAAGCTTGTATGCCAGCTGGAGAGTGGAGATCAAGAGCAGCACATGGGGACTCTTCAAAGACCTCAGTTTAAAAAATCATAAGTAAAAAGGAATAAAAGTGGGACACTAGCTGGACAGAGAGAGAAGAACGTCTCTATCTGTAACACTGGAGTGATCTGATGCAGAAAAAAGGAGCCAAAATCTACCTTGTTATTCTTGTGCCCATCCAGAATTGCCCTGCTGGGGAACAGCTTGCAATGGCTGGCTCATGGAGAAGAGGAAAGGATAGAAGAGATCAGCTCAAAGGGAATGGTGAGGGAGATGAATAGACATTTATGTTTGGAAGTAATTTAAGTTGGAGCCATTGCTGGGATAGAGTGGGGATGTTGGGATAAAAGATGGAGACTGGTATGAGGAATTCATTCTCCAAATGGGAGTGGCTAACCAGAACTAGTGATATGATGAGGATATGACTAATAATGAGAGATGGGCCCAAACCACAGAACTTAGGCCTGGTTTCAGAGCTGAATGTCTCTAAGTACTGTGTCAGTAAGAGCCAGCCAATACAAGGGCAGGACTAAATTTTGAAAGCTGGATCCAAATGAGATCTTTTAGATTTTGGACCCAGAGACTTGGCTTTSGCTTCTCTTTACTGAAAATGATATTTATTAAAATAAATGATGGCTGAATCTCCAAAAGCTTGAAGTTTCCACTACTTGTATGTTTACCTTGAACAAAGTTGAATACCTGAATCTGAAGCACAGCTCAAAAAATCCCATGGGAAAAAAAGACTTTTAATAAGAACCAGAAATATGAAGGGAACACAACTTCTTTGACAGAAATAGGTTCTTTCTTCATGAATCACATCCAAAATCCCAATGTGCAAAGGCAAAGTGGGCAGAGATTCTTCTGCACTGAAATGAAGTTCAYCTCAGGGTCAGTAATCAACATGGTGAAAGGTGGTAGTGGGTGGAGGAAGAGGCACTCCATTTTATCTAAAGGTTTTATCCTTTAATACCTGCCTTACATCACATATTTTAAGAGACAGATAAGGGAAGAGCATCCCCTATGGCTGCTTACACATATTAAGTTACAGATCATTATGTGGAGGAGAGGAGCTATTAGCCTACAGCAGTTTCAGGCTATTCATCCTGCAGTGGTGAATGAATTAGGTGGTCTCTCAAGAGCTCTTCCTGCGATTCATTAACCCTTAGGCATACTGTTGTGAAGAACCAGAAGGTGAGATTATTTAGTTAAATAGTAGATACAGTTTTAATTAAAGAAAGGTCCATACTGAGRTGTCCCAATCAATATCTATCTTTCCTCAATTTATCCTGAAATATATTAGATAATTTAGAATTTCACTTTGGAAGCAACCCTCTACGTTTCATTGAGTATCTACAAAAAATGGCTGTCTTCTGTATAATCAGGCAGAGACTGATTCATTTCATCTCTCATTTCTTTTATTGCCATCTTCATAGCTTTTGATTGCACAATGTAAAAGTGATAACAACTCTGCAGGGCAGCAGAATGACTCAGCAGGCACTACTGCTTGCTGTTAGCAAAGTCTTTTCAATTTACCTAGGTGCTTTTGTGGCCTTCATCACCACRGTGCTTGAGTGTTTCCCAAACAAATAAAACTGTCTCTACCTCTACTCCCTCTGCAGACCCAGCTGGAGCRTTGGACTGCCTGGAAGCTTGGGGARCCATGGGGTGACCTAGGACCCTACCCTCTGCCATGTCCCAGGGTGCTGAGACTTGTAGTCCATAAAGCATATCCCAGTGGACTCTGACACGGCCCCTTGCCAGCTGTGAGGCCAGGAAGGACCAAGCCAGAAATACACTCCCCAAGCAGAGAGGTGAAGAATGAATAGAGGTGGTGCTTGTTAGTGGCACTCACAATTGTAACCATCTTTGTTTTTTAGATCAATACAATTTAATATGTTCAAAAAATTCCTTCACAATCACAAATTTTCCAAGAAGAAATGGAGCCAAAATTATCTCCTCATTCACTGGATACTGGGTATTCCCTTGCATATCTTTCTTCCATCAGAGAAAGTAATATATTTTCATCTTTGTTCTGAGCAGAGATATTTCCAGATGCACATGTCTATCAGGGGAAACTGAGGATAGCCACAGATGGGATTACCCTCATGTCATCCTGTGGGAAAGGGTAGGAAACAGCTGCCTGCTGAGTGCTAAAAATGGGGGCAATTCCTCTCTGGACAACCTCTTACACACATGCATGTTCACTGTCATCCCCTTTGGATGCTGGAGGTCAAAAAACTCAGCAATGTGCAGTGACAGGAGATAAAAGTTGCTCTTGAATTCTGGGTCTGTGCAAACACTAACAGTCCACAGGAAGTGCAGGTCCTGAATGCTTATCCTGCTGTTTTTAGGCCTTGGCTCACAAAATCAGCATGAAACCTAAGCTGCAGCTTTCAGACACTTTGGGACAGTGGGTTTAAATCCCCATCACAGTTATGTTCAAGCATGAGCAATTGCAATCAGGCTCAAACCAAGGAATAATTGCACAGAGACTTCTTTAGCTTTTTTACAGTTAAGGCAGACCTTACTGTATCAAATGATGTTGAGGACTGAATCAAATCTGAGCTATCCTATGGCCTCAGGAGCATTTTGTCCTGGGTTCAGCTCAGGTACCACAGGGATCAGCCTAGGTCTGAAATCTGGGCTTCCTCAGTGATCAGATCTGGTTCTGGGGCTCCAGATCACATCCATCTCTAAAGAAATGATGGCCCCAAACTTCTGATGGGAAGAGGTGCCCATACACACTAACAGGGTTAGTTCAGGTAGCATTGCTGCCAACCTGCAGAGCCTCCAGCAGAGGCATCTGCTGCACTAGTCTGGCAAAGTGACTGCCGGAGACCCCAGCGGTGGCTACAGCGTTGTCCCAGTGCAGAGGCAGATTGATGCCTCACAGAGGGGAGTGGGCGACAGCTGTGCACCCTGCATCTGATGCGCAGGATCCAAGGGGCTGGGAGCTGGGCAAGGACTGAGGTCACCGACTGAGCTGCTCTGAGTCATGGGTGGTTTCCTTCTCTCCTCCTACTCCTAAACATCAAAGGGAAGCCTAGCTTCTCAATGTGCAGAAACAAGATGATACTGAGATGTCCAGGTCCTGTGCAAAGGCAAATAAATTATAAAGCAAAGGCAACAACTGTTTTGGTTTGTTTTTATGAGAAAGTACAGTTTGAGGTTATGGGAATTCCATAAGGGACAATGTCTCACAGTAGTAAAAGATTATAAAACCGAATTACAGTTCAAACCAGTAAGTGCTACATTATGCACAGAGACACGTAGACTGTAAAGCGTAACAATACTCTGAAGCCGCCAAYACTAGAAAAAGGCAAAGGGTCTCCTTTTAAAACACAGTTTAATAGCGCCTGACACAGAACGAGTAATAMTGTTAAGCAACAGAATGGATCATAAAACACTGCGATATGCCATAGTTAYTATCCTATGTGCTAATCTTCATATCACATTATTTCCTCAAATAATCATAACATTGTGCCAATAGCCCYTCCATCCTCCCTCATTATTTCTTGGCCCTATTTCCTTCACAAGGAATATAGCTTGCTCTAACAATGCCCTCAGGGTCTGTAAGCAAAGCAGTGCACTGCAATATACCCATAACAGCGGAAGTCTTTTCCTTGGTCGTTCATATTGCTCTTGTTTTCAGTTGTCTACGTTTTTTTTTTTCCTTCATGCAATTAYGAGGTAATAGGAAAGGTTTTTTGTGAAATAATATATATCACAAGTCTTGCAGGCACTGACCACTGTTCTGTTTTGTCTGCTGGTTAAGTGTTTTCCTCCTTATTCTCACTTTTAATCAATTGAGTTCTCATGTTTGCACCTCTCTTTGTGCAGTGTCTCTTCTAACACTGTACAGTGTGTTCCTGCTGTGAACTATCAGCATTTACTTTCTGCAAATAAAAAACTCTTGTCATTATTTTGTCACACTTTCAGCTTCTACTAAATAAATAATTCACAACAATAAAACTCCTAGTTGCCATTAAAGGCAGGCTGCCAAGCTGTTTAGATGAAATCTTCTGTTATGTTATTTTTGTAAAGGTTTCCCAAAACCTAATGTGAATAGACTTTGGTTTGTGACTTAAAGTAAAACATTTATTTAATTTTGTATTCAAAATATTACTACCCAGGGCTGAAAACACAAATGTAATGATTTCGGGCTCCTATGCCAGCACAAACAAACTTCTCATGCAGTTCATAKGCAGAACCAAATGTCTGTTAGTCTACATGGAATGTATTAAAATAAGATTGCCTCGTTCTTTGTGTTTCCCCATCTACCCATGTTCCCCTACTATCTAGTCTTAACGTTTCAACTTCAGCTTAACATTTCGACTTCTGGCACTGGCTCTGGGTTTTGTTTGTTATTTTGTACAGCACCTAGCACGAAGGGAGYCTGCCCTGTGCAATAAGGGGAAGCCAGTGTTAGCAAAAGCGAAGCTGTCACTTGGGAACATTTGTGTCCTCCCAGGAGCCTATGCCAGGGGTGAATGCATCAGGGTACCTACCGCACAGGAAAAAAATCCCTGGAAGCTCATCAGAAAGAAGGACTGGGTGAAATGCTGGTAAGGTASAAGGAGGAGCAGGGCCCAGGATGGGATCGAACAACCTGACATCCCTGACTGGGCCGAATGAGAAAAAGTAGCACTGAATGAGCAACGTCAGCAGCGCAATGCAAACTGCATTCTGGAGAACTTGGTTTTGGGGATCTCAGCGGGCGCAAAACCATTCCTCACATTTCCTACACTCTTGTTTATGTCTTTCATTTCAACACTGTCCCACCAACCAAGAGGGAACGACTCTTGTAAGGGGTTTCTTCCACTTGTGTCTTAACCAATTCATCGCCTCCTGCCTGCCTGTCCMATTCATCTAATGACTGAACTCCATGAGTCTTTGCAGGTTTTATGCAGTAAATGTGGCAGTCATTCACTTTCCCTCCTGTTGGGTGCTTGGGAAGATAAAAGCCATCTCTTTTGCAGTAAATTTCTTCTATAAATCCACAATAAATCCACAGATGCAATTGCACACAATCTAATTTCTGACTCCTGGGCCCACATTCATCCTTGTCCAACTATTCCTCTTGACTGAGCTGATTAGATTACAGACAAGGGCAGGCTCTCTAAATGCAAGGTCATATAGATTAAATTAAATCTAAAGAAGCTACAATAATATATATATAACAGAACTTTGACATCTTTACTATTACAGAGGCGTTCCACCAGCTCTGCTCCAGGGATCATTTGGCCTTGAGAAGAGCAAAGTAGCTTGGCCCYCATTTGAGGACCTGGCTTCCAGATGGGCTTGCACTGTGATTGCTCCCAGAAACCAGGTTTCTGGAGCCATTCGATGTTCCTACAAGTAATATGTAACTATAGGTGACATGCTATCCACATCGCTGCCTGTGGAACAGCAGAGCGGGAGGAAAGCGGATGGACACTGAAGCAAGAAATAATGCARTCTCCCACAGCCGTGCCTGTCGGAGCCTCTGCGTTGTGATGTAGCGTGTGAGCTGGATGGAGAATGAATAAACCTGGACCAAAATCCAGATGCTTTTTTCAAACACAGAGGTACTTTTCTATTATAAAACAGGTTTAAAACCTCTTTTATTGAAGAGGCTTTTTGGCCTGGCCTATCATACAGTTATTTTATCTTATAAACAAAGCAGCTTGCCATTTTCTGGCTGTCACTGTTTTATTTTTTTCTTTTAGAACAAATGGTTGATGGAGTCACACAATTTTTTACAAATGCTGCTTATTTACAAGGAACATGAAAGGCTGCTATTTCCCAACACACAGCAKGAACTGTACGTGTTTCTGTGCTCAGAGTTCCCAGCCCTGGTCTGGTCAGCAATCGGCCCAAAAGCACTTCCTTTAAGAGTGCTTCTCTGGTTCTTCCTTTCTGCCTTGCTTGCACTCCTCTCTGGTGTTTCTACTCCTTCTCACTCCCCTGCATTCAGYTTCATCCAACAAAGCATTTTCACTCAGACCCTATCAATATTGCCATTGTTAACAAGCACCAGAAATGAAAACTGAGATTTCATTCATGGGAATTAGAATGAGAACAAAATGATTTGGCAGAACTAGAATAGCGTTTGAACTGAAAGGTCGACCTGCTGAAGCAATGAGAACAGGGCAAGAGTGGTATGGAAAGGGTAGCATTTTTCTAAGCTGAKCTAGCCAAAAAGCCAAGAGAAGCAATTCTTAAAGCAGAACAAATGTTGAACACTCATGCATTTCTGAAACTTGCCATCATCCGCTTACAACTGAGAAAAAGAATTGTTCTGGTTATTTAACTAGAAACAGCTAAAATTATAGAATTGGATCTGAAATTGTGCTTTCAGTAAGAACTCAGGCAGAACTACAGCTGAATAGAATGGGATCTGTAACTACTTCCTCGCTATAACGACCCAGGTTAACGCTGGACCCCACAGCAGCCTCGTCAGGCACTGAGACTCGATCCCCAACGCTGTGCCGCACTTCGGACTGCTGTTGCCATTGCTCCGGCCGCCCCGGGAGACTCCGCCAGTAGTTTGGTGGTGATCCAGCATATGAATGAGGACAATTTGGTAATTAAGGATGCAGATGAAGCAGGGACCTGTTTTTCTGAACGCAGCTCTTCCTCCAAGAGCCTGAGTGCAGGAGAAGCTGTGTGGCCTCTATCAGTTTGGGAAAAGGGGAGTAGCAGCAGAGAGGCTGGAGCTAATAACCCGGGCTCCTCTCTCAAAGATTTGAGCTGAAGCAGAAACCATTTAAGCACACGTTATCAGATGGAACTGAAAGGCTGGAGACAGTGTTGACACTAGTTACTGCAAGAAGCCAGGTGTCTACAACAGGCCTCTTTCTTTTTGGCACAAGTGCCTTTGGGAGTGTAATGGGAGCAGAGAAGATTTTACTCAGCTGTTCTCTTGCTGCAAGGCAGCAGAGCTGTAGGACAGGGGCATCCAGCAGAAGAGACGAGAGTGCTGGGAAGCCAGGGTGGCAATGCTATCACCAGTGTGTGCCAGGACACATGGGGCTGCTGGTTAGCCGCAGCAGGGCCCCATGCAAGCTGGAGGGACCAATCTATCTTGCCAGAATTTCTTCTGTCAGCAAAAGAAATTAGAGGTTATGAGCAATATGTTCAACCTGTCAGAGCTGCTCAACCTGACAGAGTAATGCTGTTTTCATAAGAAGGGCTGGTTTTCTGTAGTCATCTTCAATACAGCCCTTGAGTGGGGGAGCCGAAGACCTTCTGGGAGGCTTTCTGAGGAGGCAGAGCCATACTGGGCCAGCAACGCAGCATCCTCCCATATTTTGGCAACTTGGGTTTGAAAAGTCTGGCACATACAAACTCAGTGACTCTGAACTGACATTCTCCAATGCAGAAAATGAGAGGGCAAGAGGTGGAAGGAAAACATCAAAAATAAGAAAAGACCAAAATGAAAAATAAAATAGAAAGGGGAATGAACAGCTCAGGAGAACTGACACAGATGGGGAAACAAGGAAAACATGATACTGAAGACCTACAAAAGAGACAGCAAAAACCTGCCTTAAAGGTGCCTTTTCTTCTCTTTCACCTGCATGTACCTTTTGACACCTGTTGTGGATTAAATTTAAAATTATCAAGTCACAAAACTTGCAAGGGAACATGCCAGGGTTTTCTTTCAAAGTCTGATCAGTCACATGAACAAGAATCCCAAGCAAAAGCTATCATTTTGTTTGCTGCAGGTGTAAAGGTTAGCTTCAGTCAGATCTCATATCAGGTCAGGGACACAGCAGAACACTTACCCTGCCAGAAGGAGAGACAAATTCAATGCAAATGGTTCATATGCAGGTGGCTTTCATTATTATTATCTGCCCTTTATGGGATAAAATGAAGATGAACATCTTGGGAACAGCTGGTAGCTGCTGATGCATTGTTTAATGCCACGTCTGTACTATACCAAGTCTTGCCAACTCCAACCCAGCCAGCTTGACTCCCACCACATAGATACAACTTAAACCAAAATCAAAGTCTGTTCCCCAGACAGGCTCTATATTTCTATAYATATATGCCCCTGAACAGTTCTGTTTAGTTTTCAAGAGTGCTAAATATTCATCCAAAAATATGCAGCTTATCACGCAGAAAACCCATCCATGTGACCGCTGGGCGCATTTGTTCACAGAAGTTTGACTGCTGGTCTCCATGTGAATGTAGTGTGACAAAGAGATACCAGGACTCACTGAATCTTCACATGCTGGCAAATCTTTATGTTCACATAACATGATTTGGGCTGAGAGAGCCCTGGGCTCAGGTCTGCCATGATATTCTGGAGTCTGGGGGGAACTGAGCTATCTTGTGCAGAAATAGCCCAYCTCAACCTTTAGTGTAATTCAATGAAAAGGGCAAAATAGGTTCTGCAAGCATTAGCTGTTTCTGTTAACAGAATCCTATGATTTCAATTGCTTTGCCCCACTGGTAAAGCCTTTAGAGCATACATCATGCCTGTATCTGTGACAGGGTGACCTGTCCCTGAGACAGAGAGTGGAAGAATCCAAGCCAGCTCCTCTTTTCTGCCTTTCATATCAAACAGATCTTCATGGGAATTGAAGGTAAAAGGGATATGAGTCCAACGGCCAAAAGAAATCCCTTGGAGCTTAGGTGGGCCAGACCTTGGGGAAAGCCTGTTTGAATTTCAGTGCAGCCTCAGGACTGCACTGTGGGTCTGTGGAGAGTTTGTGAACCCTCGCTCTGCACAGGAATCAGCTCATAAAGTAGRCTCTACTAAGGTCTCTCTGTTCACCTCTGGAACCAGCAGAGCTCTGCAGCTGTAGGTGCYGTGGTGGCCAAGGGGAGGCTCTATCTCAGCCTTCACAAAGGGATGGTTTGGGCGTGAAGAACAAAGCAGAGATTGTATTTTACAGGAAAAAAAGAAATAAGATTTCAAGGGAAGGAACATAACTGTAAGTACTCTGCCTTGTGACAGAAGTATTGAGTAAATCAAAACAATTTTATGGGAAGACATTGAGGTCCCATTCTCACCTTGACAAGTACAGTTAAGAGCCTCCACCCTCATTTGTAGAATAAGAAWAGAAAATGTGGCAATCTAAGGGAAGAGGCAAGGAAACTAACCTGTAATAGCCCTGAACAAAACTTCAGTGTCTATGTTTACAACACTGGCAACATCTTGAAGCACGATCACCTAACTCAGGAAAACAAGACAGAGCCGATCACAGAGACACAGAAAGGTTTGCTGCAGCCTCTGTATTATTTTCCACAAGAACCACAGATATCCTTCCTTTCCCCAACCTCCTGCACACTAGGACTGAATTCCAAAAGACTGAACTCCATGTGCTTTCTGAATGCCGTGTCCCCAAAGCCATACAGGACGTGCRTGTACGTTTTAGTCTGGGAAATCCCAAGCAGCCCTCTGACAACTTGAGCCAAAGGTCTGGCATACACAGTTCGTACAAGTTGATGAAATGCAGTTCAACTCCTTAAGACCCTTCCCTGCTGGGACTGTACTGATGGAAACAGATTCCAAAACATTCACGTTTGTAGCTCAATCATCTGCAAAACAAATAGTTTCCTCTCTCTCACCAAACAGTCCCCATCATGTTGGAACTCCTCCTTTTTCTCTCATCCCCCAGCATCCACCCATCTTGATTCAGGTTAAGGCTGGTGGGAAATGACAAATCCTTTCCACATAAATCTTAACATTGGCTTGAGTTCGTTGAGAAACTGTGGTGATTTATGGGGGATTATCAGATCAGAGTTGAGGAATGTAAAGAGGTTTAGACTAACTAAGTGGAACGCTTAGAGTTGGGTCACAGAGAATTCGATTCAGACTTAGGACTATTAAAGGCGCACAATAAAAAGCAGAAGAGAGAAGCATGCATTTCAAATGTTCTTTAAAGCATGGAAGGTCATTTTCCTGCATTACAATCTGGAGAAAATACTTAAGCAACTTTGTGTGATGCTGTTTCTTGGTTCCTAAAGGCCAGCACAAACATAACTGTAAAAGTGCACTTATTTTTGCTCTGGTTTGTAATTTTGCATTTCCAGCAGATGGAGGGATAGTATGATAGGAAAGATAGTAAAGTCAGTAGGACAGTGAGTCTGTATGAGATGTTAATGGAAATGCACTCAGGAAAGGGTTAACAGATCATTCTTATGGGAGAAGAAACTGAGTCAAAGAAGAGCACCTGAGAAAAGTGTTCTTTCTTTTACTCAAGATGGGAAAAGTGAGGAACAATCACCTTATGCCTTGCTTTGATTTTTTTTTCTCATTTGCTTTGTGGTTTTGTGATTTTTATGGTGCTCTGCATAATAAACAAGCGCATGACATTTCCTGAAGCTTAGAGCTTAATTTCAAATCCCCAGGCTCATAAAGCAGCAGCTCCCCACTGGGATTCTGAACAGCTGGGTTCTGCTTTTGGCCTGGCCCAAAATTTCCAAGTGCACCACTGTCTATCCCTGCACATCACTCCCACACAGAAAGATAGGCACCTCCTTCCCCACGCCTGTGCATGACAGGAGAGTATAACTAGACAATATCAGTCAGGCAATCAAATACTGAGGTTTGAAGGCCAGGTGAATAACTATAAATTGGCCACTTTGAGTAAAATTATTTTGAATGATGCAAGTTGATGCAAAATAATACTCATGTCAGAAGTCCTGATGGAGCCAGTGGTCTTACTGCGATTACTCATGTGAATTATATTATACAGGACTGGACTCTACCTATTGCACAAAATTTAYACATTTTGCTGCCCTCTAATTTCTAAATAATCTCTTTATCTAAATAGTGATATTTCTTAAGTATTTTGCAATAAAACTTCAGAATACTGCTAGACAGTTCCCTTTCAGAATTATCCTCTTTATTTTTTTCTTATGACCAAAATTTGCTTTAATTTTACTAACTGCAAGACAGAGGAATAGCAATTAAGTTCAACTGTATAAAAATTTTAATGTGGTTTGAGGGGATTCCTTAATGTTTGTGTACTAGCAGATAAGCTAGGCATCCACCCATCCATTTAATTATAGGCTTAGTATCTCCAGTCATTCTGTTCTTTAATTTAATTTGTTGCCCAGTTAGAATCTGCAGGAACCTTTGCCACAACATGTCTACCACCTGCACCTTCAATCTACTGTTTTCAGTATAAACTTCAAAAATGGGCAGTTCTTTAGCTATGCAAGACAGGGTGAGTAGGTTTATTTACAGTACTTTGTTCTTTACTCTTACCAAGTGGGCAAGAAGTAGTATTTCTGTATCCTAAACTCTGAGCAGAGACATGTACGCAAGGTGGGTTAAATGATTACTTGTCACCTCCACATTAACATCACAGTACTTTCAAAGGTGACCAGTAATTCTGATATGACTTTGCTTCCAGGCAAACAACCTAAGACACTTTCAGAGGACATAACTTTCAAGGTTGGGGCATGACCGAGGAACTCTAAACAGCTCAATCTAGGCAATTTACTGATGATTGACACTTGTCCCAAAACGGGGAGGCAGTAAAACCAAAATAGGTAGGGAAGAACTKAGAGGAGAAACCTTCCTTCTTTGGGAGGAGCCCTCAGTAGCTACCCAGGCACAGTAGCACTTCTCTTTCAGCTGTTCTGTTTATTAATTGTGATTAGTTCAGACACATTTTACTGGTCGGTGACATTTCCAACCATCCTTGAGAGAAAGAGCAATGTGTATTTGAATAACAATCTTCATATCACCATGGACCTTCACTGAGCAAGGTTTCCTAAGTGGATGTTAGCAGAAGCTTGAGCTTGGTGTAACAAGCACATTCATCACAGAGGTGTGAAGGTCTGTTGCTGCAGTGTAGCTCTTTATGCCAGCTGAAAAAAAAAACCCACAACTATCATTAGGGTATTAAAAAGGAAACAAATCCAATTAACACATGGCTTCTCTATTCATTTACTGTGTCACTGCAGGACTGCAGGAATTGTCAGGGATTGCTTATCTGAACCCAAGGGCAGCAGACACAGCTTGTTTAAAATGCATTTCACTTTAGAAAAAAGATTACCAATAATAGTATAAGCCATTAAAAGAATGATTCTGTTACAGTCAGAATGACAGGGCTGGAATGTGGCATCTAAAACAAGTTGACAGGCTCTCAGCAATGATACTCCGTACAGAGAACTGCATTTCTACGGGTACAAGGGGAATTTCTACCATTTGACACCAGTGTCAGCAGAGTCACAGCAAAGATGAGAAACTGGTCTCTGAATATTTGACTGCCAAATATCTGTGCCAAGATGCACTTGCTAATGCCTTTTTTCCCCCCTCTGCATCAGCAGCTCCCAGAGCACTAATGCAAAACTGACTTAATGAAATACAAAACCCATATGGGGAAATTCATCTGACTTAGTGCTTCAGATCTCAAGTCTGCACTGCCAGTGACACCTGTATAAACCTCAAAGTGGGCGTCACTGAAGCTTGTACTTGGCCTGTTGGGACGGGGAGCAGCAGAAAAAGGATTAAGCACAGATCTGGATCCAACAAGCAGTAACATAAGCCTCGGTTTGACTATAGAATAGATAGGGTGGGAAGTACTACAGACAGTATGACATGGTGTTGTAACAAAACCACAGTTGGTATCACTGCAGGAACATGCAGAAGGCCCTTGAGGAGGATCTTCTTTTACCCTTCTGGAGTCAAGCTTCAGCCTGAAACCAGCTCACTTCCAGGATGCTCAGGTGGGAGAGCAGAAAATCCTTCATAAGGTTTGGGCATGATCTGTAGGCCAGACTGATCAAGGAGGGCTCTTTGCGTTGGAAAAGATGCATGATAGTTATGATCTGAGCATGAGGACAACAGTGCTAACCTGGCTCTGTTGCTGACCCTGGTAAAATCATGTCACCTCAGAGGGTATTATTCCACAAAAGAGTTAGTTGAACAGGTGGTAAAAGGGCCTGAAGGACAGAAGCTAAAGCTGTTTGTGTGCCTGACACCCCGGGAGCTTGTGTACCAGACTCTGCTGAGGGTGTTGGATACTTTGTRGACTGGTGGTTGGACAGGACTGATACAGGGATTTTGAGCAATATCAACGAAGCCCTAAATCAGCGTTGTAACGACCAGCCAAACTGCTGCTCTAACACTGACTCTCCCCTAACAGATACATTTATTGCAAGGTTTAATTAACAAATATCTGTAAAGATCCTTGGATGAATGTCTCCCTAGAAGTACATAGTCCCAGACTGATCCTGTAACTGCTCTTCAGGGCAAGGACTATGCTAACACGAGTGGGTTTGCATTGTGCTTAGCGGACAGAGCCTCAGCTCCAACTTGGGATCAGGGCCCTACTGCAAAGTAAATAATGAAGAGTAATGATTACCAGGAAAAGAGTTCTTGAAAGACTCCATCTCTCACAGCAGATATGTTTGACAGGCAGTGACTAAATGTTCTGTCTTTCATAACCATAATGACTCACAGCTCTAGAAGGCAGAACGAGTGCAAGACAGTGAGTGCTATTGTTCAGAGACCATCAAAATAAGCAAGGTCATTTACAGCATTTAAAACAAAATTACAACCCATTGGAATAATTCATGAAAAAAAAAGACCACCGGGGGGAAAAAGGAATGATGAGTAAATCTGTGGAGATTAAAGTTCACAAGCAGATGCAAATCCAAATTTTATAACCACAAGCAAGACAGCGCACGAGCTTGACTTTGATATTATTTGCTCAGCTATAAATCACAATTAACCCTATGTGGATTTATAATGAACCTTATRTGGATTTATAGTGGGGTAAGTCTGGCATAAAACAAGAAATGTATCCGGCTTAGAGTAAGAAGTGCACGCGGGTACCTCCTGCATTACCTGACATTACTGCTATCAGAGACCATGTTCCTCACCACTGTGCAGCCTTACAACTTACAGATATATCTTAAGATAAGTAAATTAGCTCTATACATACAATAAGGATGGCATAAACACAAGACATAATTAGCATCAGCTGTAACACTCCCCAGAGTATGTTCCAAACAATCTGCAACTGCTAGAGTCAGATTGTAAGGTTAAAATTTAGGGTAGCCAAAGCAATATAGTTTGAAAGTTGTATTTTGTTGTATTTTTTTTTAATTGCATTGTTTTGAGTATGAGCTCTAGATGAGAATCTGTAGCCAGATCTTTCACTGTGATAAACTAGTGTAAAGTGATGGATTTCCAATTTACCCTAATCGAGAATACAGATTCTGGTCGCCACTGGACCACAGTCAGCACAAGCCCATAGCTTTTATCAAATAAATAAGCTGAGCAGTGTGCTAGCTTCTGAACAAAGTGGGCTGTATTTTTTAATGGGTTCCTAAAATGGAAATCCATTTGGCTAAGTGGTCTAGTTTCTCTGAATTGCTGAACATCTATCAGGAGGTGACTGGGTAAGTTATGCATCTGAAAATTAGACTATTTTGATGATAACTTTAGAGCTGAGAGCTTCTTTTGTGGGACCATTTCTGAGATTCTGGTCTGATGGGCAAAATTTTTAAAGTCCGGTGGTAGCTTCCATAAAAAAAAAGGAGTTTCATCTGTGGATGCTACATAAAAATCAATCTCAGCTCATTCTTTCATAACTCATTCACACACCATTCGGTTTCCAGCTTTCGTAGAATAAGTTACACTAGAATTGATAAATGATCCATCTAGTCTGACTGACAATTCGACAATGTTTATATCCTTCCTAAGAGACATGAGATAGTCTCTCCTAATCTAAGAAGGCATTCCATACTGCATTTCAGCCAGAGAAATGCCATCATCAGATCAGTTTTCTAGATCACAAGAAAGCTATTCCTTCATGTAGGTGTCATGTGGCCTTATCCTGCTATCCTCACTCAGGCAAAATGTCACTGATGGATATTCCACAGTATTTGGACTCATCAGAGAAAATGGAATGCTTTGGAGTGAGGTGACAAATGCCAAGAGGCAAACATCAGTTATAGTTTTCCATCGTGGTTCTCAGAGCAAACACAGCCCAGCATGCCSCAAAGAATTTTGTAGTTCTGTGAGAAACAGCTCCCACCAAGATTCCAGCTGCAGGAGAAGGCTTGTTAGCTCTCTGGCTTACAGAGGAGCAATCTAATACCTCAGAGGCAAGGCCAGAATAAAATTGTGAAATATAGCTTACCTGGTCATTGTTTAAGCGTGATGCCTTTTAGGGTTCCCTGGCTCTGCATGTGGGACAACGAGCCCTATGCCTTATCCTTTAGAAGAGGAAATAATGCCTACAAACTTCAAACAAGGAGAAGAATAAGGGGCAAGTTTGACATTCAACTCCTGGTGGTAGGCATTACAGAGGCAAATATTTGTTAAAGATAGCTCTGTTCCTTTGATCAAAGAGGGGAAGCAAAGGGGCAAAGGCTTGCCCAAGGTCAGCCAGCCAATCCATGGCAGATCCAGAGTCCTTTGAGTCCCAGCCCAACCCTCTCCTCTAGATAGTACCATGTCTTCCCAAGAACCAATGGCTTCACATCTTGCTTTGGATGTGTTATGTTTTTCTTCTTTTCGTTAGTTGGTTCTTGCTTTGAAATTCTGGATGTTATCCCAATTTCCTGAATCACATCTCTAATTTCTTTTTATCATAGGGAGCAGCAATTTTGGGTGTGATTGCCTGAGACAGAGAATCCAAAGTATTTTAGAATTAGAAGCAATATCAGCCTTCAAAATGTTTAATTGGCAGCTCTTCCATCTCACCAGCTGAAAATGCCATAAAGCTAATATAGTGCTTTTCTGTGGACAACCTGATGTACTCTGTTACCATGGATCTCTATCTAAAAAAGACTGGAAATGATCATTTTGGGAAGGACAGAAATTGCATCTCCATAACTTATGGGTAGCTCACTGGGATTTCTGGGTCATGGTGCTGTATCCAGAGCATTACGAGTGGGCTGCATTAATATCTGATTAATATCAATGACTTAAGTTTCCCACTCGCCAGGAGAGAAAATAAAGCTGACTAACATTCAGATGAAGAAGAAAGCAAGCCATACTGTTTCCCTGGATAAGATACGGTTACAGATCTAACATGACTTGACTAATATTTGGTGAAAGCCACTGCTTTCTGGATTTTCCTTTGCTTTCTCTGGACTTTGGACAGGCACACCATTTGGAAGAACCAAAATGGTACCAGTCTGATATATATGCTTCAAAATTCTGCTGGAGAGATTATACTTCACATTTTCCTTAGTGCAAATGAGGTGCACCAACAGCGGCATAGAAACCTTATAAAATCCTACAGCAAGCCTTGTTTATCTAAATACTAAAACCAGCTCCCATTCTGTGATACTTTCTGATCTACATTTTACCTGAAGCCTGCAGATAATTTGCTAAGATGCAACCAGYTCCCCCCATGGCTGCCCACTCTCACCTGCCCACTCACTGGCACATGGGAGTAATGATCAGGAGATAAGGAGACAAGAAAGGAGAGCTCCTTGCTGCAGATAGGCACTTCCAGGAGCTGCTCTTTTAGTGTAAAGAATAATTGCTGCTCAAATCAATCCTCCCTTTTCCTTGATTTTCCTCAGAGTCTTTTTCTTACTGCTCTGACATGCAAAATGTCAGCTGATTGATAGTTACAACTACATCACTCAAGTAGTCACACACTGTTTTTTGGGGCTTCCCATATCTCCGGAGCATTCACTTCGCCTTCTCGTTAAATGAGGAAGCTTCCTKAGGCACAGGGCATCCTTGCGTTGTCTGCGTGCACGGCGCAAAGAGGTGGCTTTCCCGTGGGCTCCTTTCCATCGATCAGCAAGGGAGGGCTGAGCTAAGCTTTCAGCAAACTCAGCTTCTGTGCTTTTAAGCTTGCCAGGTAGCTGACCCCGGCTCAGACAAAACAGTAGTAACAAACAGCAGCCGCAAATGCATTGCTTCCCGAAACTTAGATTTGGCCTCTCTATAATTAGAGCTTTAAACTGTTATGATGTCTTTTCCAATTGTCTTTGAATTAAAATAAATGAAAATAATAGATGCACTTCACGTTTGCAGTGTTTCTGCCCTTTCTGAGGGGTGAAAATTCAACAAAAGCCAGGATTTTGTTTTAAAAATAATTTCTACTGGTATTTTTGACCAACTTTGCGTAAATATTTGTTGCATAGGYGGTTGGGAATTTGAAGCAAGAGGGTCCAGTGATGGGAGTAGTCCTGCTAGGCTGGAAAGGCCTTTTTGGATGTGGAAAGCTTTGCAACCATCCCCAAAGAGACTCAGACACTAAACTAATTTTTAAGCATCTGTTGGTGAGGCCGCTCTGTGAGTAGCCCTGGTTGCCGCACGGTCAGCGGCGCCCTGCTGAACATCGCTTTGGCAGCTGGCAGCCGCGTGCATTCGAGGGCTCTGCCAGCGGCTGGTGAGCAGGATGCAGAAAGCAGGATGGACGTGTTGCTGGTGGGCTGCTGGGCACCGCACTCATGCATACCTCCACCAGCAGTCTGGAATGAACCATAAAGTCACTGCTGATAAGATGTGTGGAGTAAATAATGAGGCCATTATACGAAGCAATCAGGATCCGTTCAAACAAAATATCTTTTAATAAATCCTAATTTGTACCTCTGCCCGTGCATGGAATATGGCTCTGATGATTTACAGCCAGAGCTGAGGAGCAGCTCTCCTAAGCACATTGCGATAGGAGTTATATGACCTTTGGATATTTAAGCAGTAGAATAACGTTAGAACAAGGAAGGTGATTTTACCTCATACAGATTTGATGAGATCAATACTGCAACCATAGGCAAGTTAAATGCCAGTATTTTTAAAGGGCTTTTGAAAAATTGTAGAGGTATCAGAAAATACAGGGTTGTGAGGGTTCCTGTGAAGAGAATTACAGGAATCTTGAGCTGTTCAGTTTATTAGAAAGAAAATTGAGAGGTGGCTTTCACTGGAGAGCGCAAGTACCTTGGAGAGAAATGGAGGGTCTCAGCTAGCTATTTTGTTTGGCAGGGAAAGACATCAAAAGCCAGAAATCTCCACTCAGGGAAATGAAACAGGAATTAAAACACATCAGATATGCTTCAGGCAAAGCTTCTGGTTGGTTTCTTTGGGTTTCTTTTGTTTTTTTGTTTGTTTGTTTTTTGCTTTTTTGCAAAATCGTAAGTACATTTTAAACCTGGCAGGTGAAAGTCTTGTTCAGTGGGGAAAGCCTGTTCTGGAGCCTGTTCCTCTTGCCGCAGTGGCAGGAGCTGCTGGCACCGCAGGATCACAGCTCCCAGGCCCGGCTGGTAACACGCCTGCTGCYTCTCTGGAAAAGCCCTGCGCTGCCCTTCAGGATCCCTTCCAGCACCGGCTCGCGTTAACCGATCTCTGCAGCAACCGCCGGGCCGAATTCAGCGCACAAGCATAGAGGCAGCTGTCAGCATGACATCCATAGCGCAGACAGGAGGTTGGGGACTTCTTGCTGGAGAAAAACTAACTCTCTAAAATGATTCTGCATTTGGCACCCTGTGTCTCAGACCAGAGCTATAACSCAACAGCAAAAGCAGCCCCTGACAATGGCTTGGGGAGGTTTTGTGCCAATTAAGCAAAGATTTTGCTGTGCGCTCTTGTGTATAACTTCGTACAATTAACCTGGGAGATATCCAAGCTCTCAAACAAGAATTATTTCCAGTGTTTGCTGTGCAGTGCACACTGATGAAAAATCCAGCACAGGCCAGTAAAATATCTGAAACAGCTAAATTGAGGCTGATTCTTTCTGCCCATATGACCATGCACAGTAGCCCCTGTTTGTCCAAAGCGGATGGCAATAGGCAGTGTATGTTTTGCTAGGGTTTAGGAGGAGAGCAAAGAAGTATTAAAAATTGATAGGACTCAGAATTCCCGCACTCAGAGCAGACCTTTGCACTGCAAAAAGCAGCCTCTCCAGGTCCTCCAGGTGGTTGATGAGAGCCCTAACTCCACCCCTCTCTCACACCCAGCAGTTTTTGGCCTCTAGTCTCTGCTGCCTCTGCATGGCTTAGCCACCAGGTCCTCTTGCTCCAGCTGAGGCCCCCTTCTCCCTCTCACTGCTCCACTGGAGAGGCACAGGAGCTGGGGACAGCTCAGCACTGACCCCTTGTCACACTTTGTTGAATTCATCTTCAAAAGAATGATGGATCCTGCTCCAGTTTCACGCTAGTGTGGTTCCAGTGGCGTCACAGGAGTCTTTGCTCCCAACACACAAACATAAACAAGAGCAGAGTCAGACCCTGCATCCCTTCCCCCTCAGCCACCCCATTGCTGCGCCAGTCCTTACAGATTCATGAAACAGGCAGAGGTAAGACATCATGCTCAGCTGAGAAGATATCAGTGTCAGCTGGCCAGTAGGTAACAACAAGCGATCGAGCCCAGACCTGTGCAGTGAATGAGGTATATAACATACCTCAGAACTAATGCAGCTAATTTAGATGAGAAAGTTATRCATACATCCTGCACCCTACAGAAATCACTGTATCTCCTATGGAGGGGAACCAAACTGTCCACACCRCTGACTCCCTGCCCCAGGTCTGTCCTGAGAGTTTGGTCTACTCTGGTTAAACAGGCTGCTAAAATCACGGACATGTCCTTCRCTCGCCTCAGAAAACCTGCCTCCAACACACACTGATCCCCACTATGGCTGCTGCCCCTTTCCCAAGTTAAAGTGACCTGGTATGTGGCTCACTCTTCCAGTACTGGCTTGAACTTCAGGCTAGCACCACTGATAGAAGTTCAGGCTTGAACTTCTAGGGCTTGCTCCAGGGGAGGAAGCTCTACCATCTTTCCTTCTTCCCCTGTGAACCCAGAGCCAGCTGACATTCAGGGGCAGCTCAAACTTGCACCCACTCTTGCTGTAAACAGGAACTCATAAGAACTTTAACTCAGAGCATTCTGCAGTCAATATTAACTGCAGTCAATATTTAAGACCAGGATTTGTATGCGTTTCCTTTACGAGAGCCATCTGGAGATGGCCAGGGCCTTCTGTTGCTCTCTAAGCCCTGTAAGGGAACATATGGCTGAATAAATGCAAAACAGGCATTCCAGATTCAAATATTATCCCTCAGCCTAATGGGATTTTTATCCAGTTTTCTAGTTTGGGTCATCACAGGAAAAAATAAAAAGCCAATAAGGGAGCTAGGATTTGCACTGGGACCTTGCCTAAACTGGATGATGTTGGCACTGGCAATTCTAGCAGGTCTGTTCCTCAAGATACTGTCATAACTTCAAGAAAACAAAGTAGGGAGAGATTTACTGAGTGGGCTTCAGACATTTCAGCTTTCTTAACAGATCACATCAGTGATGTGGTCCTATTTGTATTTTCCCTACTTTCCTCTATTTCTTTGACATTATCTGCTAGGCTTAAGAAGTAGGGTGGAACTTGTGATGAGATACCAGGGAAATGGACTCAAATTTTTGCTTTGTCACAGTCCCACTGTGCAGATCCTTCCTTACTACATTATTCAGTGTGGGATACGTCCCCACCACATCATGGGTATGGAAGCTCACTTCCTTCATTCACTTAAGAGCTGTGTCCCAGCTGCCTTGTGTATCCTACAGATGTCTAGTTCTCAGTGAAACTCAGTCTCTCACTTCATCCTGTGTCTTCCCTTCACTGAGAAGGTAGGTTAAAAATTAAAACTCCTTCTGGAAATTTCTGGGGACAGAATGGGCTGCAGGTGGGTGTTAAAGAGAGGTAAGTCTGGCTAGAGTAGGATGGTTCATGAAATAAATGTTCTTGTGYACACGAAGGACTGAGGCGTACAGCTGGGCCCTGCAGTGCTTTAAATACAGAGCTCTTTGTTCTGCTCTTCTTTGTTTCATTTCCCTCTCTGAGCACTAGTATCTACTGGAGCAGAACTATAGTAGAATTAATGATGTTCTTTCCTGTGCCTTCCTTGGCCCTGATGCTTCTGTATTATCCCCTATTTACGGCAAACAGCTACACACCACTCCAACTGGCAGGAGATCAGGATTGTGTGAGAAAGAGCAAGCCCACATGCATGGTGCCCTCATTAGCAGAAGGGTTATTTACTTTGGAGGAGCACAAGATAAAATGGCTCATGTTTAGGACAGGGCACTAGCATTCGATAAGTGCAATCTTTACACTTTCATAGCAGAACAGGTCCTGCCCTGGACCTAGAAGTGCAAGCTCATTCCTTGTTCTTGATTTATGCTGATGATCACCACAGCCAATTCCACGGCASAGTATGCACTAGACAGAGCAAAGTGCATGGACAAGACACTAACCATTTCTCTCTTCATGTGCCAGCATGTCTTCACCACATTAGATCATTAGACTGCTAAGCCTGGGATATCCCTTTGACCTATTACTCATCTGGTATAAACCAATTACTAACTGAGAAGGTTTAGAAATATTTTCCATGGTATATTCTTCCCATTGAGGTTCTTACACCTTCCTGAGAAGTAGCTTCAGTTGCTCCTTTGCTGTTTTTCCCTCATCTGTCACAATCACAMAGTCAGAGAGTCTAAATATCCATGCTGAGGACGAGTGACTATCCAGAACCAGAAACAGCAATGCTGATGACCTAAAGCTCTTTCTCACCCTAGCAGCCACTAGTGCTACATTTAGCAAACTGCTGTGTCAGCTACTGCTCCTCTTGACTACTGATACTCCATTTCTATCCTGTGCYGGTAGCAGAGGGGGAACAGAGAACCCAAGGACATTGCAATCATCTGAGCCTGTAGGTAGATGAGATACTCAGATACTCTCAAGAAGAAGATCAAAGCAGGGATTCCCCAAAGACCTTGTGTTTATTGTGCTTTCCACCACTRCTGGACCACTCTACATTCATCCCACATGATGGAAGAATGCAYTGATCTCAAACCATATTCCAAACATTCCAGCAATTAAATAGTTTCAAAAGCAGGAGTAATAGTTAAGCATTAAATACCAGATCCTTTTCATGATTTAACTGAAGGAACACCAGACATGTAATGCGATCTGTAACAGCAGTCTGCAAAAACATTGGCAGTGTGTGCTAATATCTTTAGTTTATCTTTTCAKGTTGCCACAGTACAATACCCTTCTTCAGTAGGGCAGAGATAAACCATGCTTGTCAGAGTTRTTTCTATTTTATTCTTCACATTGATGATGCAGCCAAGTGAGAATGCATAGTGCTGCAGGCAGTCCTGATTTCTTGAGTCAAACCTGAACTCTATAAAATCAGACTTTGCCTGGCAATGTTTATGTAGGATAGCATGTGGTCCTTCCACTCTGGTATGTGAGGTAAGCATCAAAACTTCTCAGCTCTGTAGAGA
Organism: Rhea americana; assembly: GCF_003343005.1. NCBI lineage: Eukaryota > Metazoa > Chordata > Aves > Rheiformes > Rheidae > Rhea > Rhea americana. The sequence continues at coordinate 164,278 of NW_028186412.1, read as the reverse complement.
GGAAATAGGAAATACTTTAAATATATGAATCTTTACTTTCATTTCCTTTATTTTTTGGAGTATTACATGTAGCCAGAAACTTTTACATTTATTACAGCCTGCTACTTCTAGTAGACAGACCAAGGCTTTCTATGTTCTCCAAAAGTTTCTTGAACTTACTTGGTTTTCTAATAGGCTCTTCCTGCAGGTGATACTTCAGCACACATCTGTGACATGACTTCAGATAGTTTGAGAACTGCTTCTTCCCTTCCGTCCGTGTCTCTCTCAGCCCCACAGCTATAATGCTAGAGTAAATACCTCGAAGTATTTACTTTTGGTGGAACTGGGATCAATATCTGTCCTTCATATGCACTTTCCACTTTCCATTGAAGAATTCTTTATGGGTTGCCAGGGTCTCTTCGCTGGTGGGCTGACTTTAAAATGTTTCTCCTCTTGGTAGTAAACTGCAWTTTCCAGTGTTTCCTCTAGTAATGTCTAGATTTTGTAAGCCACCTTCATAGGTGGTCTAATTTAGGCCAGATGCRCACACTTGTTAATGTGTCCATGATGATATATAAAAGCTCTACGTTTAGAAGTGCCTAATAGGGTATTTCAGTASTAAAATTAAAAAGAAAAAGAAATTTAAAAAAAATCTCTGTTATACGTAGAKCTCGTGACATCAGTAAAAGAACAACTCAGAAAAGGTAGCTTTTGGTGACTGCTAAAACCAGCACTAGGTCTTAGGATGCGACAACAAGCTAGTGAGAGATCACTCTGGGAGTAAAGAGTCTCAGATGCTGATGTCCAGTTCAGTTCTGCAGAACCTCAGAGAAGCTGCAGGCTGAGAGCCAGATTCAGCAATTTTTGCTGGCTTTTAGTTGTCCTGTTCAGCAGGATAACATCTCAGGAAACCTAGAGAAACAGACTGATGAATCAAGCTTTCATTTCTGTCCATCCAGTTGAAGCATTCCAGTTGTAATCTTAAAATCCCTTTTCAGACAAGCCATTGCTGACCACAAGAAAATATTGACTACAGTTGTTGCAAACACAGTACTCTCGGCAAATCTGCATCCTTTTGAATTAGTGGACCAAATCTTGACTCATTTTCAGTGCACAGAAAATTTTTGAATACTAGCTAGTAAGCTGAATTTTGYATAACTGTTGAGCTTAACTACTTAAAGAGACTGTTCTCATTCAGGTGACAGCAGGTAAGAAACTGAATAAACTGCTAATTCCAAAAAGGCCTTTTTGCTTAGTTATACTTCTGTAAATGTATAATATTTCAATGATTTCCTTTGTATAATCCCAGCTGGACTATGATGAAGGATTCCATAATGCTAGAATGGTCATGGATTTCCCTAAACAACATGGAAATTATTTAAAACAACTGTAAATGCATACATGCTTTYCCATAATGCCCCCACCATGAATTAAGCAGGGGAATGCTTCTTTTGTCTTATCAGAAGGGCATAGCAACTCAGAATAGTCTCTACATCCTTTCACATTAATTTTTGACAGGTATTTTTCCTGTGTTCTGAGCTGCCCTTCATGAGATAATGGTTATGCTAGATACATTTGAAAGCAAACCAGAAGGCTAGAACATGGGGTCTCAGCCTATTTTAATGTTTTTATAATTTCCCCTTAAAATGCATACAGATTGCAAAACAAAACCTAGGTAAGAATGTTCCAGGGTTTGGAATTTTTGAAATTCCTGAAAACTTTGCTAATTACTTCTTCCTTTTAAAAGCAAGGAAATAAATCACYAGTCTCAAACTCACCCTCTCTTCTTTCAAATAGCGTAGTTTCAACCTACATCCGACATAAAGCAAATAGCTGGTTTACAAGTAAGATTTTTTTTCTCACCTCTGCTCTATCAACATTTGTSGGGAGCTAGAAATAAAACCATAATAAAACCATTAACTTCAATTCAAGTTTCTCAGCTAACTAGAACAAAAGGATGCTAACATCACCTGGCTGCCTCTGCCGACGGAGAGCTCTCGAGCAAGGCTCCGTGAGCGGCTCGCCATAGTCTTTTCTCTTGGAAGTGGTCTTCAGCTGCCTAGATTGGTGTAGTACTAAACTAATTTGCCCCAGATGGAGGATCTCTCTTTTCTCCTTTCTCCTTTTCCTTCACCACAAGTTTTAACCAAACCCAGATTCTTAGAGCTTCTGGCACCATTCCTRTAAGTCTGCAGGATTTACAATAATCAGAAGCTGCAATAAACAGCGTCTGAAGATAGCGATGTTCACTGCTGATCCACCAAGGATTCATAATATAGCAGGAGCCTTAAAATAAAAGTRTGTGAGCTGAAGCACATGACTGCAGTAGCACTGCATCACATTCAAAATATGATTGGTAAAATACTTGGTTTGCCCACWTGGCTCACAGGGCCAAAAATACTCAAAAATAAAATTTCAGGGTTTCAAAACTAATTCAGGATTTTCTGCCTTCTTCTAATTCCTTTTGATTCCCTACTTGTTACAYCCAATTGCACTAATAAGTCACATATACATCTTTTATTCTTCCCTGCCCCTTTCCTTCTCCTTTCAGTGATCTACTGTACAAAGGGCAAATGCTGCTTTTTCTACCAAAGTTTTCAGTCTTTTCAAGCTTGATGCCAGTCCTCAGCTTCAGCGATTTTGCTTTCTGTGAGCTGAGATGACATAGAGAGATAATAAAATAATGTGGATATTTTGCACTGTTCCTATCCCCCCACTTCCATAACCCTTCATTTTATTCAGACTACACTTCCAAACTACTATTATGCCTTGCATCCCCCTAAAGACTGAGCATACGTCTGAAGACCAACCTGTTTTTTGACTGTGCTYTTCCCATGGTTTAGCACAGAGCTGTAAACTTAAACAGGACTCTGGTCTGACGTGGATTTAATAACGATAACACTCCGTGCTCTTACAGCGCTCTGCCTTTCCGAAGGCCTCTTTAAATGATCGTTAACTCAGGCGGTGTCGCCGTGGAGCGGGTGGGTTGGTATTTATTGTGACTGCTGTGCAGAATGGGAGGCTGGAGGAGCCAACAGCCAGTGGGGAGTGATCCCACACCCCAGTGCYGCGGGATAGCCGCCCCACAGCCCCCAGCAAAGCAATGGGATAGCCGGCCCCAGCAAAGCTCTGTAGGGATGGGGCTCTCTGATGCTTCCCAAAGTGACCAGTACATGGCTGCATGACACCATGCTGATGCTGGAGAGCTGGCCCCAGTGGGGAGATGATCCTGCACATGGGGCTGGCAGTGGGGATTTCCGATGCTGAGCACGTTGCTGCTCTCCAGCCCTGGGGAAGCCAYAGTGAAGCATCTGAACAACCATGTTCTTTGTGGTCATAGGGACTTCATGGCAGTGTAGGCACCACCGCCCTCAAAGAAGCCTACGTGACAAACAGCGGCAGTGCTGAGACCAGCACCAAGCATGCCATCCACCACTGCTGTTGTTACGGGGCAAGGTGGCAAGGGGAAGAGAGGATAGYACAGACACTTTGTTTTAAATCTGTTCAGCGGTGCTCAAAAAAAGGGCTATTTAGGCCATCAGCAGCCAAATCACTAAGGTAAAAGTTTTTTAAACAGAAAAAATGTGACAGTTCACTTGGAACTGTGTCTTCCACGTGTCCATCCTCCATGAAAAAAAAGGAAGAAGACAATTCTCATGGAAAAGAAAAGAAGAGCCACCAGACTGGGAAGCGTTTACAGTGTTTCTTTCCCTCTTCCAGGGCGTTGGTATATAATATTGTGTTGAGGTGTAACTTGCTATCTTCTATTCATTAAGTTACAAGTTGGACTGGTAAAGGCCGTAGTGCTAATGTAACAGGTTCCCAGGAAGCATCTGATTTGCTTTGCACGGCATTTAGAGTCATGGACTCAAACAACGGGAAACAGCGCAGCACATGGTTAAAGAAGGCTTAAACACTAGCTAATTGACAAGTTTCAAAATGTAACTGTAAACAGGGAAACACCATCCAGGAGGATCGCATAAAACTGTTTCTTGACCTTGTTATTTTTAACTATGATCTGCAAAGAAATTTAATAACATTGATAGCACAGATAYAGGAGTAACAGCAACTATTGCTGACAACAACAGTGTGACTGAGATCCTATGGTAACAGGTAAATGTATGCTTTTCAGAATATGAATACAAAATTCCACATCTAACAACAAAGGAACTGATTGAACAATTGATGGAAAACTGATTGTTTTCCATCAATTCCTTGTTGATGGAAAACAAGGGCTAAGACAACTGCAGATGGATCCGCTCCTGAACGTGGGTTCCCAGTAAAATCTAGTTGCCAAAAGCAAATGATGTCAAAGAGTATGAACAAATGTGGGAATGCTGAGCTGGAGTCGAGAGGTTACAGTAGCTCGGTGTTAGGCACCACTGTGATTGTTCAGCTTTGGTGTCCATATTTTAAGAGGAATGTCAATAACTTGGATAGGACTTATAGAAGAGCTCTGGGAACAACAAAGGACTAGAAAAGGCAGTGGAAGACTTAAAAGGTTCAATCAATTTGGCTTACAGAAAAAGAGATTAATGCCTTAATGACACTTTATAAGTTCCTTCCTCTAGGAATCAAAACAACAAAGTATTATCAGTCTCATGGACAAACCTGTAATAGGATGTAATGTCCATCAACTAACATTAGACAAATTCAGAGTGAAAAAAAAAAGAAGAGAAAGAAGATGAATTTTAATAGTGATAGGATTAATYGTGGGAACAGCTCACTAACTGTTATGGAGAAATCTCTATCAAGAGAAATTCTAAAATCAGGACTCGTGTTTTTCTACAAAGCATGCTGTARTTCTGGTTGATTCACAGAGTCATGACTTTACAGATTCTGGCTTCAGGGAGTGACGAGAAGTTGTAATATGGCCTGTGTTATGCAAAAGATCAGATTAGARATGCTCAATAGTTGTCTAAGCTCTGCAGTCTCTTGTTTGATAAACCCAGCAAATGACTTTTCCCATTATGTGAGCATTGGGTTTTGTAGGTGTATCCTGACTCTGTAGCTAACTCAGTAAGATTTTGCTGACTCCCTTCCTTCTCAAAGCACTTAAAAACATGTAGAGTTAGAAATCCAGTGGATCTAGAGAACTATATTGTGTTTTTTAGGGTGAAGAGCTATTTTAAAAGTTGGAAATATTTCATCTTTCACCATCTAAAARTTAGCAGTAGGGTTCAGTTGCAGATCTCAGACACCTTTATGCAGCTGCCTACAATATATGGTCCACATGTGATCTGGGTGTCTAAGTTCCTTCTTTAGCCCATTGAGACCTGAGTCTTGATTCACATGGTTAAGCAGTGCAATTTGAGATGTCCTGTGGCATCCTGCCTGTTCTCCAGCTGCTGCTCCGAAAGGTGTCTCATCTGTCTCCTGCCTACCAGCCCTGTTTGGACACCTTGATATTGTCAGTCATTTCAAATGTTACTACATGTCGTGTGTAAACAACCAAATCCTACCACCAGTCAGTGGAACCTAAMGACTGATTCAGTTTATTTTTAAGGTAGGTATCTATATGTGCCCAGCTGAATCTCTCTATAGGTTCCATTGATTGTGTTGACTAGTTCTCCACTGATTATAGTGAGAGTTTAGACTCAAGTGACATGCAGTCAACATCTAAATGTAAGTGCCTTAATCCAAGACTGTATCCCACCCTTCACGCAAACCCTTTGGTTGCGTACTGTARGCACCTGGTGTCATGCGGCATGTTTTTGACTGTCTTGTCTGCTTCCAGCCACCCCTTATTAGGGCACTCATATCCACGAGCCTCATGCAGATGTCTCACATGCCCTCGAGAATCTCAATGGCACAAGATGCTGTGTTTTTTGGCAACCTAACCATGACTTAGTATTCAATCTAAGACAGTTRTGTAGATTCCCTGGATAGCTGACGAAGGCTGAAAGCTCCATTCAGAAGATGATCAGTCCCATCTGTTTTAGACAGCTCTCTTAGGATCACTCATTTTACACTACACCAGCCTCACAATGGCTGGCATGTGCTATTGGTTTAATCTGATCTTGAATATAATATGCAAAACTTTCTTTACAACTGTATTTTGCTCACTTCCTATCCAGATTTTCTTGTCAGAGAACCTGCCTCAGATAGAGAGAACAATTTCCTGTAGTCTAGTAATCAGCCAAGTAGTCAAATATGAGTTGACGTTTTCAACTTTCTTTCTTTCTCAGGAACAAGGGATGGGAATAAACAGCTAAGTGCTTGCAAATASCTCCAGGCATGTTACAAAGGAGGTATGAAAGGGGGAAAATATTCCAAAAAAGGCAAGCATTGGGGGAAATATCCATTTCTGTGGTTACGTCAAAGCCTGCACTCAAAAGCAAGAAGGTACAAGAAATAATCCTTTAGCAAAACAAAATGGAAAAAGGAATCCTTGGGTGGAAGTCTTGCAAAAATGCTCTGAAGGGCTGATAATAGCCTCTGTGCTTATTAAGCCTGGTACTCTATACTGTTATACTCCTTTAAGTCTATGTACTAGATCCRTGCTGGCATCACTGAAAATGGTGCCATGAATCCAGGACAACTTCATTTGTACACATGATTTGCAGGCAGTCCTTTGCATTAGTGCAAAGAGACCACCTAGTGCTCCAGCTGCAGCCTAGTAGCGTTCAGCATTGGCTTGGCACAGGCAGAAGGAAGGATACTCTCACAGTCAGATCCTATTGAGTCACAGAGCTTTTTCTAAGGGCACGTCTACACCAGTGTGCGTGCACAGAGACAGACTGGAAGCTCTGGGAAATACATCTGAGCAGAAGACCATGAGCTTGCTCTGGTCTAGAAGSTGACAAGCTATGTTAGCCCAGCTAGTCCACAGCTGGACCCACATAGTTAACTCAGTAGACTCACCACTGAAATCTTTGCTAGCTCATTTCACAGCGCAGACCTGTCCTGTGCATTCAGCCCTGGGCCTAAGAGACAGAAATAACACTRAGAGCAGTTTTCTGGCCCTCAGCCAAGAGTTATATCATTCAATTCTTTTTAATAGGAAATGTATGTCTTTCTTCGTTTGCTTGCTGGTGTCYAGGCTTTTCAAATTCCTCACTTCATTTGCAAGTTCTCTCTTCAACTTTAAAGATTAGATGTTTCTTAAATGACARTCCTGGATAATAACTGCAAAATCATTTGACTCCAGAAGCTGAAGCTTTAAAAAGCAGGTATTACAACACTAACCAGTAAAATGCTGAGTCCTGACTGCTGGGCACCCACTGATGTTGACATGGCCGAGAGCTAAAGAGAAGTAGGTGCACAGTCCTAAACTGGACATAGGCTCATGTGCAAACTGCAAATCTGCTGCCCTCTTTTACTTCCGGAGGAAACAATATACTGAACATGACTGGACATTATAAATTTCTAGAAAACTTAAACTTGTGTGCTAATACTCTCCTATTGGGARTGACAAAGTTTGCAATAGTTATTTTCTGAACTATTAAGTGCAYGCCAGAATTCTGTGTATCAGAAATGCATAACATGTATATGAGAAAGAYAGACAGACAGACAGAAATGAAATGAAATTTCCCTCCTGTCCCATTGACTGAAGCTAGTTTTTCCTCATTAGCAAAATAAGGTCTTGATAAACTACAAAATGCAGTGATCAGGACTCTGATAACCATCAAGCTGAAAGAGGCACACAAAGCTAAAAATACAGAAAGGAAAAAAACAGTGATCTCAGCAAGGCAACTGCCAGTAGGTGAACTAATGAAGCAGACACAATATTAACGTCAATTCTGCAGTCCCATCTGAGTGCTGGTGGAAATAGGAATGGCTGTTACCACACTGACATCATCTCAGTCCCAGCAAGTACACTTGTAAGGAAAAATACACATGTAAGGRAAAACAGCTCAGAAAGATCCGCCGAGCCTAATGGCTCCTTGCTCAGGATTCTCCTCAGCATTTAGACAGACTGKTTTTTTTTAAACTATGAAAGTTAAAAGTGGGTGATTGTACTAACTTAGTTCTTAGGAGGTTTAGAAACACATGCCCAGACTCCATTTGGAGTGTACTCTTGGCTGGCAGCATAACATGCAGGTTTTACTGACCGTGAGGGGGAATTTCTTCCCTGTGAGAGTGACAGAGCACTGGACCAGGTTGCCCAGAGAGGTTGTGGAGTCTCCTTCTCTGGAGATATTTAAGGCCCGCCTGGACACAACCCTGTCTGCCATGCTCTAGGTGACCCTGCTGAGCAGGAGTGTTAGACTAGATGATSTCCAGAGGTCCCTTCCAGCCTTACTGATTCCATGATTCTGTGATTCTAATATTTGATAGCATGTACCATAAATAGCCAAGAAAGTTTGGGATCCAAAGTGTCTTAAGAGTGAAGAAACTCATGGTTAAGACACTCGCCCAGTTAGGCAAAGCACCCAAAAAGGAGACAATAATGTTCTCTGCCCCTCAAATCTGATATGCACTTCACGCATGTTACATCAACAAGAGAAAAATATCTTCAGCTAATCAGTTAGGGACAACAGTTTCAACAACAGCCATTTCTTAAACCCCCTTTTGTGTTAAGGTAAATCTTGGGTCCTATAAGTCCAACTACAAAAGACTAAAACCAAAAAAACACCCATGCAACTAATGAATTTTCAACAGTTCTTAAACTCATATAAAATAGTTTTCAGGAGCTAAAAACATCATTTCAAATCCTCCTATGTCTTAGTTTGTCAGTCAAAGAAGATGCTGGTGGTCTCAGAGGAAAGCTGCAATTTACTCTTTTCTAGTCACATAAAATTCCCCTTTTCAGTCTTGTATGGTCATGGAATAATTGGATCCAGTTTTGGTCCAGAACTGAATATTATCTATTCTGCACTTCTATTGCTAATTRTAAGAGGTAGGAAAAGAATTTCCCAATGGGGGTAAGAAGGGAAGCAGTTTTGTGGCAGGTTGAATTCACTTCAAGGAATGGTGGCTATTGGCAGCTGCTGAGAGGTTTTGGAGCGACAGAAGTATCCTTAAGAGACGGATTAGTGCGGCTGAGTGCGGCGGAGGTGGTCGAAGGTACACGATCAATTTATCAGGATCACTGCCGTGGATTCTGTGTGTGTGTGCATGTCTGTAGGTATTTATGCGTGCATATAATGTAATACACTCACATTGTTGGTTAAAAGGATCATTGCCATCTAACCAAATATTTCATAATTTTTTATGGTCTGCTTAGCCTTGGATCGGCTGATATACTGAAACATACCAGTAAGTGCTGTATAATAGATTGCAGACCTCTGTGAAAAACCACTATCAGTGTTTCAGCAACGCACTGTACACGCGTCAGAGAAGTGCACTGTCAGCAGGATAGAGGCTGGGCATCTATCCATATTTTCCTTACTTTTAAAAGGGCTGCTGACCTTCCAGCAGTCTGGATCAAAATGGGATGACTAAAACTCAGTTAGGAATTACAGTTCTTGGTACAACTTCTTTCATTGTGCATAAAATGGACTGTATATCCATTTGTGGACATAGAAACAGAGTTTGAGTACTTCCTGGGCACTTAGCTCAAAGTCATACACATACTCTACTATCACACTGCTAAGAATAAACAGCACCTTGCATAACAGAGCTTCCAGAAAAAGATCTGGAAAGCTACAAAACAAACAAGTCCAAAAAAAAAATCCTAAAGCATAAAACTCAACCCACATATCCAGATTGTTTTTCTAGTTTGGTTTCTGCTCTCTGTGTCCTGTAGCCGTGTTGTGAGAAGGTATGGGCAGAATGTGCCTGCTGCTGTGTTTTTAGATGTTTACAGAGTGAAATGGTTTACACAAGACATAAAAAATAATGGGTGTAGCAGAGGAAGCAACAGAAAGAACAACAGGGAGGCTGAGGAGATGCAAAATGAACATASAGGGACTCTAGAGACCGGAGGCTGGGAGTTTCTTTCCGTGATCTGGAATTTGGTTGGTCGATAACTATCAAAAGTCTGTTATCAGCATTACTGAGGGACATTGCATGCCATGTGGGAAAGGAAAGGGGACATAAAACACTCCCTTTGGGTCTCGACTGGAGCCTCTCAGGATCAGTGGAAGTCTTTTTACCGATTTTTTTCATTGACCTTTCAGTCAGGACTTTCATTTGCTGAGGAATGCTAGTGCTGTCAAGATTGGAGCAAAGGCTGCAGAACTGGTAGTTAAATTCAGTACACTGCACTGCTCTACTAGTCTACCATGACTAGCTAAGCTTCTCTAAGTGGCCCATATATTTACCCAAGTTACAACAGGTCAAGATTACTAAAAAAAATCTGCTCTCTGGTTGGGTATGGCAATTTTTTGTAGCTACCTTTGGTGAGTTAAGAGATATCAGACCTCAAATCTCTTGCTTCTTATTMCCATATCTTGTATTTGGGACTTGTCTAGTGCTTATTCTCATGGGATCAGCAACTCTGCCTGCACTTCTGCCCAGGCAGGAGGCCAACCACCCTTGTCTCATGTTGCTACAGTAACTTGGTCTCTGACCTGATACCGAGCCTGTCAAATCTCTAGATGATGTCCAAAAAATGAGTAAATACATGTTCAGGTCTGAACAAGAGAGCTGCCAGACTTCACTCACCTGTGTGCTCTTGCTACTTCTAGTGGATTCTCACCTGTCCTGTGATGTGTGTCAGGTACGCAGCTGATGTGTGAGTAAGCTGCTGAGCCAGCACAGGAGCCAGGGACAAGCTGGAAATATGCCACCTTACAGAACATCATGCTCAAGGCACCTTGTTCAAAGATGTCCTCATAGTCCCAGCACTGTGGTCCTTCCCTCAACACCTGATTTGAGCACTGGCCACATGAGGGCTAGCAGCAGGGTCTGGCCAGCTCTGCACAGAGCACATCGCATCTACATTGCAGGCTTCCGTGGCATACGGACTTCCCAGTGACTGGGCAGAAAAACAGAAGCAGAGCAAAAGATTTCCAAAAAAATCAAAAAGTGATGTATTCTAGTCAAAACTGAAGAGATTGATTTCTAGACTTTTAAAGGAGGCAGTCCACTTCGGACAAGAGATCCCTGGCTTTAGAGGAGCTCAGTATATTGCTGAAATACAAATGGTGAATGCAGACCTTATAGCATGCAAAGTCAGAAACAGTCCTTAGTACACTGTTGGGTTTATATTGCACTTCAGTAAGTAGGTCTGAAAGCCCTTCAGAAGGGATGCCACGACAATCATCTCCACTTACAGATGAGAAGACTGAAGCCATGAGTGGGACAGTGACATGCTCACTGTCACCCAGCAAGCTGGCCAGCAGAAAGGGGGTAGCAGGGTGTTGCCAGCACCTCATCTGTCCTTTTCCAAAGGGAAAATACTTCCCCCACCTTGAGCCTTACTCCTGTGTCTAGCATTGCAGAATTAAAACAGATCTTTCTTTGTGCACTGCGTCCCAATACAGAAAGGAAATATTCCTTTTCCTAAAGCTGTTAGCTCCAGAGCCTGTATCACCAATATGTGAAAGAGTTGCCAGAAGGACCAGCATGAACTACCCAGGCATTTCAAGGCCCCCGAACTACCCGTAGCCACTCAGGGAAAATGAGTATGGTACGGTGCCAGTCACAGAAACAACCACAAGGAATGGTTATTTAGAAATCGTGAGTCAAGCTATATATACTGTACTGTTCAGATTTGTTTGGTTTCCTTTAAAGCACTCTCTGTAAAAGGATCCGTCAAGATGAAACTAATGAAGGGAAGAAGATCAGAGGGAAAGTCTTTCAGAGGAGGAGAAGATGAATGATAGGTAGCTTGGTCAGTAATGAGTGGTCTACAGAACAGTTCTCCAAGTTCTTTTTTTTTTCATAAGCACTAAAGCCAACAGTTCCCATGCTCTTCTGGGGCAAGTATCACTTTGAAACAGTTTATGTATTTCCAGGGGTATCTGTACTATATTTGGGGCTTTGCTGGCCTGGATAGATGAAAGCCATGCTTACAATTCACGTGCCAAAGGATTTGTTGAAATGAAGAAGACAAGCATTTTCCAAAGGCATTTATTTGTACAGTGGTTAATCAGTTCATGGAACTTCAAGATAGCATTATGACAACAAACTTAAAAGAAATAAAAATCATGAGACAATGTTATTGGTAAGTATGCCACCTGCCATTAGCAGAACATCTGCAACAACGCTAGCAAGCACAAACAGCCTCCACTTCACTGAGCTCCAGTAGACTTGGACAGAACATTATTTCTTCTTCTCTAAAAGAGGCTAAGACTATACAAAAATTATTCTGTTCCAAGCCAGGACAAAAGTTCAAAATCTCAAAAATACATACAAGTCTGAATGATTAATTCAGACTAGCTTAAAGGAGAAATTTCAGTTGACGTACTCTGGAAATATATATATTTTTTAAATTTGATCCCAACATATCAGCAAAAGTGCATCTTCCCTTCAGATGGTGGAGAGCTTTAATGGGACTGTACTACATAACATGGAAGATGTTACATGGACTATACTTAGCTAAATAAAATTTCTGATTTCAGCATGTGTCCTGGCAGGTCAATCACCTAAGAAGAGGATTTTGAAACTCAGCTTACACCAAAATATTTGAGATGCCTGGAGTGGGATGCATCTCCCTAAAGTGAGTTGTGTGCAACCAACATCAGTTTACGTCACAGTTACTTGTGTTGACCCTGCTAACCCCCATAGAGACAAGCCTCTCTTAAGGGCAATGCATCTGACCTACCTAGACGAGTTGTACCCTCAAACTCTTTGTTTCTGTCCACTGACATGAGAAGGGCTATGTTACTTACCCATATGCAGATGTCACCTCTATAGATGTCTCTCCTGTCTTTGTTCCCAGCACACAAGCAATTAGATATGATTTGTAAAACACCACCCAAAGATCCTGAAAGTCAAACAATATGTTTCAAATCAACAGAACCTTCTAAATGAAAAATCCAAATCCAACTTTCTAATTTCAAAAATATCAAAAAAATGTCCTTCAGTACTTCTGAGAAAATGTAAAAGATCACAACCTACACTCTCCCTCCCCACCTTGCAAATACTGCTGCCTTCTGACATCCAATCTTGGATCCCTCCAGGACTCTAACTGTTGCACTTCCCCATTCGCAGCCCTGAGCAGAACCTGTCGCCTTCCTCCTTGCCCCTACCCCTTGGTTACTCCTTGCCCCTCGAGTCCATCTCAGATGTTTTCTTGTTTCTCCATCCTCTGCCTTCCACAGTCCTCCCCGGAAGACTCAGCCACTACTTTGGGGCACACTCCCTGTTTTGTCCCTCAGGAGTGAACCACCTCCTGCAACCCACTCCCATGCCTGAAAGCAGTTAGCACTGTCCACCTCCAGGGATGGGTTACTGGTCACACTAGATTGCTTGTCTGACTCACTGTGTCTGTGTATATTTGTAAAGGAACTGGGCCTTGAGACTCAGCACTTATATGGGACCCAAATAGGATACTGAAGAAAACAACAACAAAAAAGGATCTCTTAATGTGAAAACCACTAAGAAGAAGAGTCCTTCATTTAGGGTGAAGTCTTGGATCTGTTAAAATCAGGAGGTATTTTGCCATTGTCTTCTGTGGGGCAGGGCTAAACATGTCTGATTTGATCTGTTTAACTCTGTTTTCTTGGAATTTTGCTTTTCAATCAAGCCTAGATGCAGGGTATAAGACTTTGACAATTAGATCTGAACAGAAGACTGGAGCATGAGCAAAGTGGCTATGCTTCAGGGGACTGTGTCTGCAGTAATCCAGAGTGGCAAGAGTTAAAGAGGTGGAAGGAATCCCCTGATCTTGCAGAGTTTCTGTTTTACCTCTGACAGGGAGAGTGCCATTTGTTCTTTTTTAGTAAAATGCTCTCAAAGGTAAGCTAGCCTTTCCTTACGGAGCACACGTCTTCCTCCCCCACACTCCCCCTAACCCTGGTCAAACTGGAAGAACTGGATACCTTCCCAAGATACACCCCAAATTTTAAAGCACTGTACTGCTGACATGGTCTAATTCACAGCTTAACTTAGCTCCACTGAGTACAATGACACAACCTCTCACTGACTCCTATAGGTACGGACATTATGAGCTTCTTGTCCAAATTGCCACACAAACCGTAAAGGCATAATATGTGGTGCTGAGAGCAGCTGGAAAGACTGAGGCAGAAGTTGCTCTTCGGGGGAAGAGTCAGCAACAGAATTCATTGCAGAGTTTCCTCCATTCCTTGACAATGGGCTTGTACAGTCACTGCTGGAAAATAATTTGGTCTATCGTGCTCATTTGGTGAGAATCTGGTCTATCGTGCTCATGACTGGTGAGAACCCTGCTTTGCCCTCACACTTGGACAGCCTTGCCTCCTGCATTCCAAACTCCCCAAGGACAGGACTGCAGCACCAAGATTTATGAGGCCCTGCACATGATTTGGCTTCCAGACAGTCAAATATAGAAGAGCAATATTTGATCATACAGCTTCGATATTAACTTATTTAACTCAAGTGAAAAGAAATCGGGTCATCTTTTGAGGAGAATAAGATCTGTGCATAAATAATAGCTCTGAAAATTCAATTTATTTTTTTTTAGATTTCGTTATATTTGATCTGTGATAGTTGAGAACCCAGACTAACCTTTAAAATGAGCAGGCTGCAGGTTTAAAACAAACAAGTGGATGAACTTTTTCACCCAACACATAATTAATTGTGGAAGTCAGTGCCATGGGATGTTGTAGGGGTCAGAAGCTCAGACAAGTTCACAGAGGATAGATCTACTGGTAGCTACTGAAAACAATGGTCTGGATGTAACTTCCTCGTCAGGAAGATCTCAGACTGCCAACTTACCCTACACTCCTGTTACTGACCAGTCTGAGCCAGGACTGAGCTGGGTGGACTTGCTCTGGCCGCAAAATCTGTGCATCTTTATGCAGCCTCTCTCAAGTGAAGATAAAGCTATTATTTTCCAATGTACCTTATACTGTAGAACCACACTTTAAGGTCAGATGTCATTTGCTTCTTCTGGAGGGGTATCTGTTTGCTTGTTTTTTGGTTGGTTTTGTTTTGAAGAATGATGTAGTTAAACAAAAAAAGCAACAGGCTAGACTCTTGCATTATTCCTCAGAGTTAGGCAATCCCAAACAAAAGCCAGGTTGGCATTAGTAGGAGTTTCATGTGTTACTCGTTCCTCAAGGATATCTGCTGCAACAGCGTTAATTGGTAGCCCCATCACTAGGAGTCAAATTTTCTGTCTCGGTATCTGACTTTCCCAGGGAATAACAACATGGAAGTCATTCTCAGCTGCTGGAGTAAGCCTCCAGTATGTGCCACATCCATCCCCCCAAGGGTTCCCATTGGGATAAAGGAAGTAGGAAACCAGCTAACCAATACATGACTTGAAAGACTGGAAAGATYGCAACAAAATGGAGAAGATGAGATGGATGAATGATATTTAAATAGGAAAGTGGACACATTAGGTTGGACYTTCTCTTCACATACAGTGGTATACAGCAAGACTTGTAGGGACATACAGTGACAGGAGATAGCCCAGTAGAGTATAGATGGAGCCAATGGAGATACACTCAGTTACTCCTGCTGGCGCAGTGATGTGTGATGCATGCTAGGGCTGACTCATCATAATCTTACTTTGGTGGATCCCCACTGTTGTCAGGGGAGCAACATCAGCATAAAACACGGAATCACACAGCAGTGATTTCAAGAGCTGCAGGAGCTGTGTTTTCATTACAGTTGGCCTTTGTTTGCCATGGTCTTTGCTATGAAGAACAAATAAAGTTACAGCATGAACTGAACTTTCAAACTCAGGAGGTTCAAGTRGGTTCAAAATTAGGACCTCCTTTACTTAATTAAAAATGAAAGGCTCTTTACAGCATTAAGCTACCCTTTGATACAGTTAAAATTGCAAGAGGGAAATAAGCTAGAATCTTAGCTTGGGTTTAGAAATGTAGTTGTTTCACCTCAGTGAAATACAAGTTGCTTACAGAGTTAATGTTTATAGTAGTAATAAAGAGCTCTCACACAGAACAAGAAAACCCTTTTTACCTGTGGGAAGAACTGGTAACAGGATGCCTGAATTAAAATCCTTAGTTCAGCAGGGCATACTGAAATGAGTTATTTTGTGCTGCTTTCTGCTGATTTAAAATGAGATGACACAGAGACAGATTAGCTAAAACCACAGACATTATAAATTGTAATTTGGCCTCAAAAGCTGAAATGCTTTGATCTGTGACTCAGCTYGGGCCAAACTGAAAAGTATTTGAAGGGGGCAAAACATGTACAAGGGAAAAAGAAATTGGACATAAACATTTTCTCAAATTGTAGTAGCCTAAATAGATCTTAAGCATTATTTTCATCCTAGTTTAATCATGTCCACCAGKGAAGTTGCATAGCAGCAACTGCATGTGGAGTTTCTTGTATAACAAAATATGACAATCTCTAATATGTTCATTAATCACAATTCTAGAAGACCACTTGCTCTTCACCTGGCCGCTTTTTTGGGCCATATTTGTTCTAGCTTTTCTGTGAGAAATGTGGTAGAAGATTCTGGAGCTGATATATAAACAATTGGTTTGGTATATTTTTTTAAAATAAGATTGAAAAAAAAATGGGACTTGGCAGCTTTTAAAGTCAGAAGGGGTTTAGAATATGCTTAAAGTTAAGTATATGAATCAGTGTTTGCTGAAGCAGGAACAAAATTGTCCAGTTCTTTAAAAGAAAAAGATTCTCCATCTCCTTTTCCTCTCTGCTTTTTCCCTCCTTTGGAAACATCTCTGTCTCAGCAAGCCTTTCCCACTTTACCTAGCAGACTGTGATGCAAAAACACGGTTGGTTCATTTTCTGAGTAACGTGTGCCTTTCTCACTGTTCCTTAAGCACTTTAGCYATCTCCTAGTCTCTTGTAGCATCTATCTTTTAAAATAACTTTTATTTTCACCTTGTAAGCATTCCTCCTTTGTACTCCTGAATGYCTTGACAAGTGTTTCACATTTCTTACTTTCACCCATGTGAAAGGGTGAGTCACATGGAGGAAGTGTTCCTGCAAGGGACCAAGTYTGACCATCCCCAAAAGCTCGGCTGATGCATGCAGCCAGCCTTGGGGGAGCTGGAAATCCACCCAGGCAACAGCCATGGGATTTGGAGCCATGCTGAAGGACACCCCGGGTCTTTCACATTGTCCTGGGTAAGCTAGTTTGAAGCCTCTCTACTTGGGATGGCTTCTGAAGGGAGCCTCTGTGGAGCACAGCAGAGAGAAACCATCAAATTGGCTTCGTTGGGAGTTTGGCATAGGTAGCTTAAAGTCAGAGGATGTTTTTAGCTTTTTATTTTTAAACAAAACACAACAAATCTCTGCAGTCCTTCTCTAGTTCGCCTCATTATTGCCTCATGAGCATTAGCAAACTGTGTTAACTACTCCTCCAGCTCCATYAGCATTTTCCTCTTCTTCCTTCACTCCTGTTTCTTTTATTGGCTGTAGGATTGTACCTGCTTTTGTTTGTACTAGTTTTCAAAGCTTTACCAGCATATTTGGTGTGCCCAGTGTTGTGTGTCCATCCTTTGTCCAACAAGTGTCCTCTCAGGTGAGAAGGGAGCCTGGTAACTGCCAGATTACCCTTGGCTGAAGGCAGGAGTCTTCATGCTCACCCGCCTGGCAGCAACATTTGGCAATTCAAAAATCTCATTCCCTGTCTGCCTTGGCCCTGATTCTCCGCATACTGTAAGTCACTTGGTTGTTCTGCCTCCACTTCCTTTGGGCAAAAGGAAAGCAGTCACATTTCCCAGGATAATTTCACTGTTTAATTAGCAGCCCTTGCTTTGCTCTTCTTTTTTAATTGCTCAATTGAACTCCTACTGAAGACAGACCTGTCTCCAAAGCAGGGCAAGCAAGATTTAATCCAGTATTTTCCACATGACCCCAGTAGGGAATGCTACTAAGGTGTTTGGATGGAAGAGCAAAGATGATTTTCAAAATGCCTGAATTTTGAGAGGTTGATAACTCAAATTTAGATACTGATTCAGCATAGTACTGAACCAAATGCCCCCCTTTTGTACATAATTCCACACTTACCACTCGTGTGCTTAAAATTAAGCATATGCTTAAATACTTTGCCAGATGAGGTCTTTAGAGCTCCATTAGTGCTGTATGTTTTTGCTCTAAATTCACTGTAATTGTTTCTCATTGAATAGATGCTCACTGAGTAAGATATAAAAAGAGCATGGGAACAAAGGGGCCCTCAATCTGAGACTTTGATCCGCATATTATTCAAATACATAATGACTGCTTTGATTTATGGATTTATAATTCTATTGAGGCATTCCAGAGATTACCCAAAACATTCCATCTCGAGTCTATGCTGGAGGGCGTTACCATGCCCCTGCCTGGAATCAGAGGGATAAAATTTAGTTGCTTGTTTGCTACTGAGATTACATCACAGATTGCAGGATAAGAGCAAGCTGCATGGCAATGCACTCAATTATATTTGGTGTTAATTGCGAAGTCTTTTTTTTTTCCTGTGACCTAAGAAAAGCCTCTAAAAGTACAGACTCTATTCTACCCGCAGTATATAGAATTTTGGCAGTATAACAAGACAGCAGACTACATAGTGGGTGTGTTGAAAGAAGGAGCAGATGGTAGATTGCTAGCACAAGGCTTTAGCAATGCATTTAGAAAACAGATTATTTTGGAAGATGAGAAATTATGAAGTATGATTATCCCCCTCCCCCCCTACTCCTACTTCCTTCCCCAAACATATCCCTACAAAATGTTCATTTGGCCATGCACCATAGAAATGACTCAGCTCTGATATTCAATAAGATTTTTGCAAGAATTCAAATAGGTGGCAGCTATGATGAAAAATCCCCTCCTTTTCATCAGTACCAGTTTGGCTTTTTAAATGTGTTTCACCTTACACAGTAGACCCACCCAGTTCCAAACAGGGAGGATTACTAGTAAAGAGACCTGATCTGTAAGAAGGCCAGTGGTGACTCAGAGGCCAGCTCAGAAACTGCTGTTGTTGTCGTCTACTCTCCAATTATYATCACTCTTGTGGGTAAGGGTGAGTCTCAGGCAGCAGGAACTCAAGTCTAGGATGACCTACCTTCATCCTTCCCTGGCTATAAAATTTCATTCCTCCCATTCGTAGCACATTGTTTATACTGAGAGATTTAGGCATGGGATAGAYTGTGATGGTTATGGAGACTTCTGCTGTGTGAACAGCCAGCAAGAATAAGACCTCACTAAGTGATGAATCTCCTAGTGTGACCTGTCCGAACTGGAGTCAAAAGAGCGGCATCAGAAATGGGGGCAGTCAACACTGGTAGACCCTAGGRAGAGTTCTACTTATACAAGGAGTCTTCTCATTCTGGAAAGGTGATCTTATAGTGGAGAGAAGATAAATGAACGGTTTGTACTGTGAAAGGATGAAAGACCTGACAATGTAAAAAAAAGAAGCAGTTCTGGATTTCTCCCCACTGCTAAGACTCTGTTGGGCTAGCCAGAGACCAACTTGGGGAATGACTGCTAACGTTTCTCACCACTTGGTTATAGTGACAAATGGGAGACCTAAGGACATAAGGAGAATTGTAAAACAGTGTCTGAAAAGCCCTTCAATGTGGGACAAGGGGTAGGAGCTAAGCGGGAAACGTGAATGCTTTTCTGGTATGGTGTTAGGAGGTCATATTAGGAACCCTTTCCCTGCTGTGACAGTTGTATCTCTTCCATGGCCGCTTTTATCACTGCAGTAACAGGGATCCAATACCAATATTAGCATGGAAGTCTGGTGTCTCCACTCTCTTTGGTATGTTGCAATTAGGTAATGACAAGCAGTCAGATAGAGACAGTATAGGCTGTGGACAAGAGTTTAATTCTGGTTGTTTACAGTTCATCTTTTCAGGAAGTCATGTTGTCAGGACACAAGAGGTGAGATTCACCTAGAGAAGTATGATCACTTTGGACGTTTCAGTTCATGTCATTCTACATGAGATGTCTAAAATATATCAGATGCACTGTATTCTAGAAGTGCCTACTTCTTTCCAAGGACTATAAAAAGAGGCCAGAGCAATCAGCTCAGATATAATTATTACTCTGCAGACATCCAAGTTGGATGAGATAAATGACACCCAAAGATCCTAGTTAACTGCAAGAAATGCTCTGCTGGCAGGAAAATCAGCCACCTGCAGTCTAAAAATAAAGTTAGTGTGTTACCTATACATGACAATAATATTCAACACAGCTGTCATTTAACAGTATACCGTGACTTAAAGGTCATTATAGAGAAGAGGAGGCTGCACTGATCGCASAGAGGAGAATCTCTCTGGAGGTGAGAGAAACTGTCTACTTCAGCATGACATGACACTCACTTTAGTGTATCATTTGCCCAGATGCACTGTCAGATCATTTCATATCACTTTAGAAGTTAACTGAATTCCTCAGCACTGTGACACTGGCAATTGTCATTCCTGCCAATGTCAATCTGCTTGTAGATGATGGAACTTAGGAGGCAGCTGAGAATTTGCTTGTCATCAAAGCAACTATGTCTCAATGATTACAAACGGCTGAGAATTCAGATCTCATTCTGGAGTTGGGAGTGGAGTATCAGAAACGAGATCTTAGATCATGCATCAACCACTAMCTCTGTTCTTTGGCACTGAGGCACATCCCTCCAGAAACCACCTATTTTCCATTCATGATATGGCTCTTTCTTTTTCAGTCCACAGAGTCATGGGCAGAGGTCTGGTCTGATTTTAGATAAACTGGTAAGTCAGGACAGTCTTGATCTCACAGCAAAGCCATATGCTCATAATCATAAAGGAGCTGTTTTTTGTGGACAAGGTTGATCTGACAGCACAACACATTCATAAGGCAGCGAAGGCCTCATCTTCTCTGGTGCAGTGCTGACTGGAGGTGCTCCTCAGATACTGAATCCCCTTCCACAGACTTTATCTTAYATCTCTGTCCTCTGTGGTGGTTGAAAGTCTTGGAGAAGTACCAGGTCTTGACTCAGAGATAATCAGCACTGCTTTTGAGGAAGGTGGACTGACTTTGCTTTCAAGGAATCAACAAGATGTTTTTTTGCTCAAGAAATCACTGTTGCATATTGGCAATTCTGGTCACTACTGGCTACAGCATTTTTCTTTTTGGGATCAGATGTGGACAGGTTGTAAAGAAGCAGCTCTCTTGGGAGCCTTTGCTGCCTTTGATCTCCTTCATCCTCCTTAATCTCACTATAACCCCGTCTAAGATGCGGAGTTGGCTTAAAAATCTCCTTTTGGAGACTGCCAATCACTAGGTACATACTGCTATCAGGATGCCTGCTTGTTGGAAGCTTTCCAAATGAGCGTTTTTTCCCCTGAAAATGCTGATCTGTCACAAACAAAACACACTTCAGGAATTGGATGATTTTTACAATATTCTGATAGAAACCAGGCAAGTTTCCAGCGGAACCCCACTTGCCAGTTGGGCTTCCAAACCCTCCTTGTTTCTTGTCAGCTCACCCCCACAACCCTGGCAGCCTGGCTGATTCCCAGGCATATGGCTCATCAGAATAGCAAGTTCCCAGAGCTTGCAGCAACTACACGGAAAGAGGCTGGCAAAGGTGAATGATCTCAGGGTTGCAGTGCTAAGATATTCATTCTCCCTGAGTCTCCTCGCTGGAAACTCTCTGGGAGTCTTGGGAATGCTTGCAAACAGTTGACACAGGATATCATCTTAAAGTTTTTTTCAAATGACTTCTGGAACTTTGCCATTTCAAAGTTTCATGTGTTTTTAGAATAAACTTTTTTTTCCTTTTGGTCTTAGTTGTGGAACTGAGTATGGAAAATACTGCAGATTCATTTGCTCAAACTACTGATCATCTCTGACACTGTTTATCAGGAGGCATTGCTAAATTGCCAGTAAATGCTCCTGGGAGTGCATGTGACCTTTCCTCAGTAGCTTCACTCTTTATCCTTGGGAGATCTCCACAAATGGTCACACTCCCCATTCATCTTCCCGAAGGACTCTCAACTGTGGGGTACCACCAGGTGTTATGACTGCCAACACCTCTTGTTCCTYGTGGCCTCAACTTTCTCTTGGAGAGGCTATTTAGCCAGATGCGGCCCTCTTTTTCATTAGGTCTATGACAGTCAGATACACTTCTCTGTTTCCTCTGAACTGGAGGGCAAGCAAAAGGAAACTCCAAGCAGATGAGATAAGGCTGATCATGGCAACCTGGTGGAAGCAACATTAGCTCTTTGGACTCCAGGATTACATGTTCCCCTAGTTCATGGAAAAATTGCAGTTTAGATTTTAGACTCCCTTGTTCCTTGATGGTTTTATTATGGCAGTGACACAGTTAGCTTTACAATGYCTATATCTACCTAAGAGGTTGTGAGAAGGACTAGACTATCTTTTCCATACTTTTCTCTCCTTATGATCAGGTGACTAAAATACCTCAGGCCCCTTCCACGTAATGCTGCATTTAAACCCACACAAGAACCTGGCTCTGATGCAGAACAGTATCTCACTGAGTTCATGAAACCCACTGGTCTTTAGTGGAATTTAAGTATTGGGTAGAACCTCTAAAGCTGCAAACTTCCTGGGGCTGGCCTATGTCAGAAACAGTCTTCTTGGGTTAGACAAAGCTGTGGTCAGTCCTGATGCCTGACTTTTCTCTCTTGCCCMAAAAAACTCTAGTTTTGGTGGTTTTGCAGGTAAGGTTGCTGGTGAAGGTCTATATGGAAGGCAGAGGATGTGATGTTCAGAGCCCACTTGCTATTTAGGGTGTTTGTGGGAGGTCTGTTCCCTTCCCCGTCAGCATGTAACTCCAGCAGGAGCTTCAGAGCCCACTGTCCATGAAGCCAYGCTCTCCAGGCTCCCAAAGCGCTCCCTTCCTCGGCAATACGAGCAGAGGGGTCTCAAAGACGGCCTCTTCCGTTTCCTACAGTAATGCTCCCAGTGCTGCGGAGGCTTCGCCCAACTGCATTTACYTATGTGGTTCACCACGTTAGGGCTTCTAGAGCCTATACCGTCCTTATCTAAACACTAAGAAACACACTTATCCTAAGATAAATCAGCAAAGTTTGTATGTACCGGATCCCTGGGGAGGGACTGGGAAAGAGGCCTGTGGATCGGTGTTTTCAGTGATTCCTACATGCATGTCTCTGCCTCATTGGTCTGGATTACGCAGGAAAAAAGTGTTTCTGGCATTCCAAGGCCCAGAAAAGAAATAAAAAAGAACCCAAATTTTACTATTTAAAAAAATGTGGTGACATTTAAGCCAATCTGGGTTTTTTGTGCTAGTGGCGGAGATGGGGTCTTGGGACTTTCCTGTGCGTGCGAGGGGCAAACCTGCATGCTGACATTTCAGAGACCTGCTGCCTTCCCTTGGAGCTCAGGTTACAGCGCTGAGCGCGGCCAAGAGAGCAGCCGGGAGCCTTTCACTGCTACAAGACTGAACTGGCAGCAGACTGCAAGGACTCGGTTCATTGTTTAAATAAAAAACTTGACAGGCTCCATGGCTGGGGAGGAGAAACGCAACAGGAGCAGCATGAAGAGCTGGCTGAAGGGCTGGAGACAGGCTGTAAGCTGGGCTTTAGCAGCAAAAACCTATTAAACAGGCAACTCAATCAATAGCCCTTTTAATGGGAGGTAAAGATTTATCTTTTCTTTTTCCCTGGGTGGCTTATTCCTGTCCATGCTCCCCTGTATCCCAGATGTGCTGGCTGGCCAGCAGGAGGGAGGGAGAGAGTCTCTGCTATTTAAAGCTGCTGTTTAAACCTATTTCATACCTTCCATAAGACCTGCTGTTCTGACTGTCTGTCTTGCTTTTTTCCCCACACATTTTCTCCCCATTGGTCCTGCTGCCCAGTATGGTGCCATGTTGTTCYGCTAACTCCCAGTAAGGTGCTTTTTATAACTCATCACTGTAACATCTCACCTCGTCACAGCCTACAATGTTTATATTCCCCATTCTTGAAGGGATGTCCCTTCCTCTTTTTGCATTGGGAAACTGAGGCATAGCATAGTAAGAGAAGTTCCATTTCCTTAGTTATATTCCTACAGGTATAACATGGTAAAAAGTCACACAATTACACAAAAGTATCAGATAGAAAATTTTGATCAGAATCAAATGAGAGAGAGATGTTATTTTGATTTATACTCAATGCCCAGAAGGTCACTGTCCTGTTTCCCACAGAGAGCAAAGCTGGAGCTTCCCAAGATGGGCCCAGAAACACTTCAGTAAGCAGATGTGGAAGCAGATGTGGTCTCTAGTAATTACAGGTTAGCTTCAACCTAGTCATGTCACTTCAGAGATGTTCCTATCGTTATTTTGCAAGGATTCAGTCCTTGTCCACAGGCAGCAGAAAGCTTGTGACAAAGCCTTGGTTTCAAAAGACCTGCCTTAAGCAGTGGCCCATCCTCTATTTAAAGTCATAAAACTCTCAGGTGCAGGTCACTGCATCAGTCTAGGTTTGCACAGCCCCCATAGAAGCATGCAGTGCTCTAGACATTATTTTTAATCCCAGTCATGAAAATTGTCCGTGCAGGCAGACAGGCACAGCTTTGTATTGTTCAGAGCTGGTTCCACTGGGGAACTTTTGAATTCAGATTGCCCAGCTCTAGTTCTGCGGGGCTAGATGCCAAGGTATTTGGGCACAAAACAGTCAAGTGAGGTTTTATTCTTTTTTTGTAGGCAGACAATATTTTTATGCCCTGTCATGGCTGGGAAATCAAAACAGCAATTAGGTTGCATCAGCAGATGTGCTTGCTTTTAGTGATTGTTGGTCTTAACAGCATACAAGCTATATTCTGTTTTGGACAAAGATCTTTTCATTTCCAAATATAACTTGGGCCTTTAAAGTGCTTCGTCAGCCATCTGAAAAGCTGAGCGGGGGGGTGGCATTCTCTTTCAGCCCTGCATGCRTCTCTCAGCCCAGAAAACTGCAAATGTTTAGCACTTCTGTAAGGTGGTCAGAAAAGGGAGCTTCATTAAGGCAGACCGAGAACAGCCTGAGTGATCACTCGAAGTCCTACAGAAAAGAACAACAGAGCAGACCCTGTTTTCACCTGGGCACGAAACCAGCCTAGTTTCACCAGGTTTGCATGCTCCAAGGAGCCAAGGATGCCAGAGCTCCTCTTCAGTATCCTCATGTGAGCTGGCTAACACTGAAGCACCAGGTCGGAGCTAGTCATATAGTCTCTGTAATCAGAGAGGAGAGATGAGCRTTGCAGTCAGAGTCTGAAGTCAATGGAGAGAAATGGTGACTCATCCGWTCCGGGGTGTCTTTAGAGATAAGACAAACCATCTGCTGAAGGTTCACATCCCTGAAGGTGAGTGGAGSAACAGCTGAAACTAGGCACCTAATGTTAGGTGACCAAAGCTAGTGACACAAATCCCACTCACTACCTATACAAAACATCTGCAGCCCTAAGTTGCTGAAAGTCCAGCACTCACAAATCCACCTGGCATCAGCAAAACTCCGCTTCTGAAAGTCAGGTCTCAGCCATGCCTGCAACTCCATAGGAATTTTTGCATGTAGAGCAACTATGGGATTAGGTACAATAATATGCCCAAATTCCACTCAAATTAGCTGAGACACAGCATAAGTGATGTTTTTCTCACTAGGTAGGTCTCCTACCTTCTCACAGAGCCAGGAGAGAGATTATTTTTCTGCTGGCACAGCTCACTGTTGGCGCAGACACATGCCAATCCCAGCACGCAGGGAGGGCAGAACATCCACGCAGCAGCACGGGCAGCCTTGATTACAGTACACTACCCTGGAAACACCCTGGAAAGGAATAGCGCAGGGAAGGTTCAAGGGTTGAACACGTAAGAAACTAGGGCCCCATTTCCAGCGCAGCCTCTTTGGTATCAATAGAATATTAATAGATTTTAATAGAATATATCACAATAGCACAATCTGGTCATCTTCATGTTGTCTCCAGGCTGCCTGCAATGTGAAAAGCTTCATCCTTCCATCTTAGGTGGGTTTATTTTACAAACTGGTGTTTCTAATAATGTTTGAAACTAAAACCAAGCCCTTATTTTTACATACTGCTTCCATTACATTCACTTTGCTCTTTTTTTTTCTCTTTTCTGGTATGCGCATGACAGTATGTTCTTACGAAGATCAACTTGTGGGAATTGAATCATTTACTGGACGCTACTAGAACACTGGCACACCTAGGGTCTGAATCAAAGCAAGTGAAAGACACCTGAAAGTTTTCTGTTTTATACTGACTTCAAAAGAATGACCTATATTCTCTAAATGTAAGGAAATTTAAATAAATAAATAAATAAAAAAGAAAAGCAGATTTTGGGCCTTGCAGCTTTGGCGCTAGCCCATCAGTCACTGTAGCTGAAGTACCAGCTACACTGTGAATGTGGGACAAGCTGGAGAAAGACTTCAAGAGTGCTGCAAGTGCAGGAACTTTTCTACATGAAATTATGAGGGCCCTGAGCTATGGTTTATGGAGTGACTCTGACAGAACTGCACTCACTTCACTGAAAACCCAAAGAGTCCCTGGAGCTTTCTCTCCAATGTGTCCCTTGTGGGGAAATTTCATTAGATGCAATTTAAGAGGTATCAATTTCTTGCCTACCATCACTTGTCTGTATAAATAATTAGTATTGTTGACAAAGGGATGTTCTGGGATCCCGAAAGGATGGGAACTAGCATTAAGAGTTGGAAATGGGTGGACAGATTTGAGACCCTTTGAAAGAAAACAGCGTTGCATTTTCCACGCGAGCTGCTTGGAGCTTTTCATTTCGGTGCCTGGGAACAGCGGGTGCTGGAGAACTCCCACGAAGTGCAGAGTCTTGGCTTCCCTCCTCTTCCTCCTGAGCTGAGGGCAGTCAGGCTGGGCTCAGACGGTAGGYTGATTATCTTTGACTCCTTATTGAGGATTTCAAGTGTAGAGTCTCTTCTAGATACACAAAAGTTTTGGACTCATTGCTATTCACCCCAGGTTCTTGCGCTATGTGTTTCTACTACTGTGCGGGTGTATGCGTTGTGTGTGTGTGTGCACGCGCATGTGGGAGTTTCCTCCTCAGCACAGTGGGGATCTCCACCTATTAAAACCCATACTGATCATCTCTGCTTTACCAGCCTGTATATCCTCCTCGTTGAAGCAGGGCCACCAAGGCATTACGTGGCTACCAAAACACTCTCCCCGCAGTGCAGGTCCTCCATTCTCCTGCCTGTACCAAAAGAAGGCTCTTATCAATACCATGACCCGCGTTACCCCCCCGAGCTGGATCCGTTTCTGGTGAGTGGCTAACAATGATGGACTCACGTATCTGCACTGACTGAGCTAGAGAGACTGAACAGTTTCTCCCATGATAAATCCTCAAGCTTGGACTCATCCTATACAAGCTACACACCTAAATTATGCACCCTTCACTCTCTGGCTTGTCAGTGGACAATTTTAGGAGTTTCCAGTGGTGCTTCAGATATCAAATGAGCTGAATCACCTTTTGGAAAGGCCCATCTGTGCTGCAGGGTTCACTGCAAAGAGAGTTCAAGACGTCTGTGGTCCTAACCTAGACTCCCCCACTCCATGCATAACTTAGGTGAGCTGAATCCTGTCCAAGAGCTGTCCTGGAGGCTGTGCAAACACATGCAGAACTCCTGCGAGGAGCAAGTTTGTTCCCTCACTTACCTGGTGAAAATGTTAAAATGGGCCAAGGAATTTAGCACAAGAACGACTAGGTGGACTGGGAAAAGAGACGAACGTTGAGTGCCAAGCAGAAGTTCTCAACGCAGTTGCATTTTGAACAAGTGGCAAAATGAGAGCATGCACTACAAAGCGAGAATCAGCTTGCTTTTTTAAAAGAAAGCTTGAGCCTTTTATACCTTTTTTTAATTCACTTTTGAATTAGGTTACACTTTTTTTCTTTTTCCTATCTCATTCTTATGCGATGGACAAACATAGCAAGAACAGCAGGGGAAGCGCCGTCTTCTGGGCTTCAGAAACTCTGGGATCCTTCCGAGAAGTCGCCTGTTCTGGGATGATGCACTGCATTGGTTTTTCACTTAAAGGAAAGGTACGTTGTTAGGCAAGCTTGAAAAGGCAAGCACTAGAAGCTCACACTTTCAAAGGGAAATAATAAAGTACCGAGGTGGTGTTATTTTGGGTGCACTAATCACTATTTTTAACATYTGGTGTTAGCAGCGTGGAAGTAATATAGAAAGAACACAAATGTCATACACAGAGCAGTAAAATTAGCAGACAGGCACAAGGTCCTGCTGCACAGGCACTAGGCAAACAAACACCTCATTACCACGTTTTAGCAGTATGGAAATGTAGCTGATTTGCCAGGCATTGCATAACACGCCTATTTTGCTTTCAAAAAAAGAAAAAGAAAAAAGAAAAAAAAATAAAGGAAAAGGAAAAGGAAAAGGAAAAGGAAAAGGAAAAGGAAAAGAAAAAGAAAAAGGAAAAGAAAAAGGAAAAGAAAAAGGAAAAGAAAAAGAAAAAAAGGAAGGCAAGCGCAATGCCGCGGCTCGAACTCAGCGCCGCCTCTGTCCCGGCTGTGGGGCCAAACCCGCGCTGCCCCCACGCGCGCGCCCCGCCGCGCGTGTCCCGGCCGCGGCGCGCACGCGCGGGAGGAGCGCGGGGAGCCCCCTCCCGTCGGCGCCAAAGCCCCGCTCCCGCCGCCCCGGCTCGGCTCCGATTGGCCCCTCGCCGCCCCCGCTGACGTCACCCTGTTGCTGGGTGGAAAACTTGCGGCGCGGCGCGGCGCTGCCGTTGCGCCGCGGAGCCCTGTGGTGCTCGTATATCACCTCTGTCGCCCAGCCCCCTCTCACCCCCTCAAAAAAATATATATATATAGCAGGAAGCGCTGAAAAGCTGCTTTTGTAAATCAGTTTTCTCTCCCCACCCGAAATTACAAACGGGGCAGCTGCCTCCAGGGAGTTAAGGGACTGCGAATGAGGAAATAGGGCTTTTTCTGGGCTTTCTTTGTTGGTTCTGCCATTGGCCTGTTACAGCATGTGATTCCTGCCTCTCAAACGGGGATAAGGAGCCATTATCTTGCTAGTAACAGTGCACATCGTCCTTCAACCCCCTCGTCAGCGCAGGGCACGGCGGGTGAATCAGGCATCCTCGGCCAGGTGAGAGCAGGGCAGTGGGCCAGGAGGCCTCTTACCATTCCCGTCAATAAACTGCAAAAGTGGGTTCATCCTGTCACTCCCTCTGAGAATAGGGAGCAAAGTGACTTGCCCAAGGTCATGTCAGAAACCTGTGGTGAAGTCCAGCCTGATGCCAGATTTCTTACAGTAGCGAGGAGAGATGAGTCTCTCCCTTCYTGTCACCCTTCCCGTCCTACCCATCTGAGGAAGACTCCCTGAGACTGCAGCAGTGGAAAGTTTTTTGCTACCTTAGAAGTAACTTGCCCAATTCAACCTTGGTTCAAGCAAGCTGGACCACTCACTTCAGCTGCTCTGCATTCAATTCATCTCACTTTTTTTGCGAGTTGCACAGTTTGTCTGATGTTGGCCCTCGTAAGGGGGCCGGCAGATGCACCCGGCAGCTCTCCACACTGCAGCCCCGCACTTTGCAGAGAGCATCCGCGTAATGCTGGGGGGAAGGGGGTTGAGCTCGGCATCAGACCTCACCGTGCTGCTGTTCCCCATGCAAGCTTTTACATGCAATAACAAGTAAAACACTGCTTGAACCTTAAATAAAGCAAAACTCAAACCAATACATTGATTTTCCACAAAAGCAGAGACAGCAGCGGATTGAATATGGATTGCTAGAGAGACATATGGCTCAGCTGACAGCTAGTGAAACACTTTAGCACATGTTTAACTTGAGATGGGAGCCGAAGCTTGGTTGAACTTGCGGTGATACTGGGGAAACAGCCTGGCACGAAACGACAGGCAGGACAGCGGCATGGGGCGCCTCGCGCCAGGCAGCAGCGCAGCACAGGCTGCGGCGTGTGAGGCTCAAGGGATGCGATTCGCTGCTTGGGTCAAACCCTGCTTGTCCGACTGGGAGGAGGGAACTGTCCCAGGCGCCAAAATGTCTGTGACTCTGCTTAGATCATACTTATTATGTTTTTCTGAATACAGATCTACGTAAGTAGAAAGAAACCATTCATCTCAGCTAGGAGGACTGGCAGCCTTTGGAGTCACCCTGTCCACTGATATCCGACCACCTTATTTTTTGCCCTCTCTTTGATTTCTGCCGTCCTCCCCCACCAGCGCTATTCCCATGGCATCCCCTACATGAAATGGTCTTTTGTTCATAGGTGCCTGAAGCTTATGTGCTGCTTTGACTAACTGCTTCATTTCATGCTGACACCCAAACTGCTGGTTTCATCTTCCTGGTAGTGATTGTCTCTGGTGACGTTTCAGTATCGCTGTTTCTTATCTGCGGTTTCAGAGTCCTATTTTCACCAGCCAGAAGCCAGACCCCTTGCACTTGCCTGACCTCTGCAATTACTGACTGGACGCTTGTTCCAAAACACTTTAGCCTCTGGCCATGGGATAACTTTCTAGCAGCGGCCATATTGATAAGCCATATAAGACCCAGTGACAGCACTTAATTTGTTTAAAATGTCTAGCTCTTACTAAAATTTCATTCAAATTCACTACTGCGATCTCACTTGCTGTGAAGTACAGTTTCGATTGCGGTGTCATCTGAATACTGCCTGTGACGGAAGTGGCAGCCTGTCCTCACCTCTGGAGGTTCTACTTATTTTCTACCCTTTTTGCTTCTTAATCTAAAAGAAAAGGCTCTAGTCAGTCTGGACTGCAAGTCTCTAGTGGAGCTTCGTGGACAACAGGCTTAACAGAAGTGCAAAGGAAAGCATTAAATACAGCTTTTCAGGGCTATGTCGCCTCCAGTGCATCTAGGCAAGAGCTTACGCAAGTTGCTTAGTGCTAATTGGGATATTCCACTAGATGCATGTCACCTTTGGTTTTCATTATACCATGAACATCTGTCTAACTTCAGCCAGCACCTTTTAATAGCTCTTTAGCAATTCCTACACATCTGCTGATGTTTTCAGTGGTCTATGGAGACTGCAGCATGCATTTCTACCATCCTCTTGAAAGCTGAAGAGCAAAATGTGTTAGTACTTCCACAACAGATTGAATAGAAATGAATGCAAGCCTGCCCCATATCTGAAATGCTGTTGCACCAAGCAGGTCCATCTTTGATTTCAGCTATCGCATCAGTCACAATGCTTGGAAACCTGCACTGGAAACCCAGGTCACATCACAGCTGTGTTGTGCGTCCAAAATGTGCTCCAGTGCAAATATGGACTTTGCAGTTGAGTGAAGAACCCAAATGTCAATGTCCAGTTGCAACACCCTTGGGAAGCCTGGCATCAGAGTACTGAAGTACCTTATCCCCAACCCACAAGGAATTTTGCAGCAATCAGGGAACATACTTAAGATAAGCCACTAGCCCAGAACTGTGGCTAAAAAYTATTTGTCTTCCAATGGTCTCTTTCCTATGCAGCTCTTTATTCTCCTGGGGAAGGCTAACTGATGGCACATCTACATCATGCAATAGGTGAGAGGATGAAGCTGCTGCCCCGGAGCTGCAACAGGATAGCCTTGCAGCACAGTGCTCAGGGAAGCTAGCTAGCTCTGCTAATGCATCAGCATTAGTCCATCAGCAACAACCACCTGTGCTGTATGTTAAGTGCAAGTTCCAGAAAAAACAAGCTTGGAGGTCTGGGCACCGTGCTCTAGCACTGGGCACGAGCAGGCCATGTTCCACCCATGCCAAGAAGTGTTCTTCTCTTTTGATAGCACTTCAGCTTTCAGGAATGGATGAAAGCATGGTACTGAGGGGGAGGCAAAATCTCTAGCTTGGCTTTTCCCCTGTGCTAACCAGAGTGGCATGCTAATGAGATGGCTAATGTCCCACTGGTCCTTTCACTTCTCCTAGGAAATCCTGACTTGACTAATCACTTTAGCATGAACTGCAGGAAAGTGTTGATAGCAGAAAAAAATGAGATCACACTAAAATTCACACAGCCTTTCTTGGGCAGAAGAATAAAAAATATTCCAATCAGTAACTTGGATAACTTCAGATACTTTGCTCATGGTATGTTGAGCTTATCCCCAACCTGTTGATGTTTTTATCAAGAGCTCAGCAGTCACATTGGTTTTGTCTTCAATTTCATAATTTTTCTGGTTTACTTTCTCTGCAGCTAATCAAGTGGTAGACATTGTTCGTTGATAACTTCAGAGATAGCTGCTTTTTCTGGCCTTTTATTTTCACCATTCAGCACCTTTCTTGAATGGATCTCCAAAGGCTTCAGGAAGCACAAGTCTAAAAAGCTCTGAAAGGCTATATTCTGAAGCAGAGAGGGGTCTAATTCTCCAGTGCCTCATGCTGTCTTTTATTACTACATGAAGTGCATAAAGACCCCCAAAGCAATTCCTTGGGTGGGAAAGGAGACTCTGATTTGATAGAATTGTCTGTCGTGGTCGAGTTTCATGATGAAGTTAGGTGCCAGTGAGCATTGTGTCTCCAGAGAATAAATCTCTTGCCAAAGATCACACAAGAAGATCCAGAAAAAAAAGTCAGCTGTCCCAGCCCCCTGCTGCCTTGTTTTCAAATCTGAGCCTCAGCACAAAGAGTCAGTGAAGAGACTGTGGTTAGTATCAGTGGGCTTTGGAAAACGATTATATTTTTAGCACTGTCAAGTCTAATTGCTGCCAAGATACCCACCAAGGACAGGTGTCTTTGTAACAGCTGGCCAGCAGCCCTTTCCCTTTTTGAATAATTTGTTACTTCCATTGTCCTGGTGGGCAGAAGGAAAACATGCTCGAGAATGAACATCCCTGGAATTTTTTTTAGCAGATGCCAACTATTTTATCCAGTAATTTTTAGATCAAACGTCAGCCTCTCTGCTTTGCGCAGACAGCTGTAGCTCTCTGAACCCAAAGACATGATTTATTTACTTGTGCCCCTCTCTCCCAGCTGTAGCCAAACAGTGTGATGATGCTTTAACAACAGCTGCACGTGGCAGCTCAAAACACAACCATTGAAATTACCTGGCATGCTTGCAAGTCATTCATCCTGCTGACAAACAGTTACCAGCCACTTTCTTCTCCTGCTCCCCCCCAGTTTAGTCACATTGCAGACGCTGCTTATAAACCACATCCTTCTGTTGCAGTATGACTTGCACCCACCGCTTATGACACGCTTGCCGATTAAGTGCGTGCATGCGCTGTTTTATTGTGAGGAGAAGTCACTGCTGAGGTTAGAAGGATCCCGACCCACACAGAGGAGGCTTTGCCCAGTGGCTAAATGAGCAGCATCACTTGGTCAAGGCATGAGAAGTCCTTGTGCCTGTATCAGACACTGCCCTTGTCACACAGCAGACTTTGTGGCACCCTTTCTCCAGTGCTTTTGGCTGACGTATTGCTCGATATCACATCACTGCTACTATACTTTATGGGAATCTAAATACCCTGCCAGGGAAGTAAGAGTGGGGAATTCAGTTTTTGTAAATAGAAGCAAATTTCTCTGCCTACCGACAAGAACATGCCTGCAAATAGCCTTCATGTAAACATAATTACATATTGCAGAATGACATCAAGCATGATTACTGCCAGCCATCTCTCCCAGAGACTCAATAGATGTTGATATTTGTATACAGACTTCAAGGTTTAGCATTCTTCAGCAGAAATATACATTTATTAATACTGTAATAGATTGGGTCTTACTAACTCTTACTGAGTTTTATTTCACTCACAGATAATTTTATTTTTGAATGTCATACTTGAAATAAGTTAAATCAAGAGTGAATAATCTTTGTACCAAACAAGTAATATGCTTAAGGCTACATTCAGCAGTATTTTTCTTATTTCATTTGATCAAAGTTATATTTAAGCACAGGGCTACATTCTGTTCAGCAGTACCTTAGTGTTAATGATATGTGGCTCCAGTGATCACAGTGGAGTGGCTCTGAGCATATGCCGGCAAAAGAAAGAGCAGGAATTTGGCCCAGAATTCTCAAAGTAAGAATACTGGGAATGGAGTTATGCCAGGGAAGAATTTGGTCTGTACTGCTCCTAAAATGATGGAGCCAAATAATACAAAAAGTGAGCTGATCTGTAGTCTGCTTATGGGAAAATCCATGATCCCAGTGATTTATGGATCCCAGTAAGAGGAATATTAAGTTTCAAGAGCAATATAACATAACTAAAAGAAGCTATTTCTCCATGTTAAAGGACATTGTAATAGAAATGAGGATAAATAAAAATCTGAAGGCATGACCTTGCTGTGGAAATACCATCCTTTTGTATTTTCCATCCTAGAACATGCTCTTGTATTGTACAAAGGCATTGCTTTACATTTAAAACAAGTATTGTTTCTCACGAATCTTTACCCAATATAAATGTTTCTGTAGCAACAGTAAATATTTCTGTGTCTGAAGTTCAGGTGATTTACCTGGCAGTTAGGAAAGCAAGATGCAATGACCTGCTGTTACTCGCTTATATGCCTAAATAGAAATCAGTTCTCACTGTTTGCAGATCTCGGGCTCCACTGTTAGAGCTCGTACTGTTACAACTTCACCAGTGGAGCAAGGTGCGTTGTTTACGTCCCTTTTTCTTCCTTCCAGACTGGTCTGCTCTTTCCTCTCTCACAACATTATAAGTGGAGTTCGTGTCTACTGCAAAGCTCGTCTGAAACAGGCTGAATCTTCAACGGAAAATCTGTGTATAGGAATTGTGGCCATCCTGCAGCAGGCAAATGCGCAGGCTTGAAAGAGACAGGAGAGGAAACAGGAGTTGCCTGATGTAAACCCAGGGCAGGAATCGAAGCTGCTGCTCCTTTTCTCTTGCTCTATGATGCCAGATGGCACCATAGTTTGGTTTCTTTATTTTGGTATATCACAGTAGTCACTGCCTGGCTTCGCAAACAGGGTGAGGGAAAGCATCGACGTTAGCTGGTTTTGTGGCTCTGCACAGAATAGTCAATAAGACATGCTCCACTTCTGATTAGATCAGCCAGTTCTCTTGGATGGGTGGTTCTTTGAGGCTGAATTTCAGAATTTGGGACTTAATCCTGTCCAAGAATACTCCTGGCATCCTGATAGTGTTAAATCCTCCCCCCCCCCCCAAAAAAAAAAAAAGCATGCCATGCAAACATGCCTTCAATGCTAAGCCTGTTTTCTTGGGGAATGTCCCTTGTGCTAACTGGTTTCAGTCATGCACCCAGTTGCTTTTAAGTGTGGTACCTTTTGAGAAAATTCCACTTGCACTGACACTCTGTTTTTTCAGGGTGTAACTGTCAGAAAAATAATGAAACACTGCAAAAGCATTTTTTAATCAAGATAAGCCAAGTCCATAATAGATGTAAATCTTTCAGCACTTCAGCTCTTTTTTGTCTAGAAACAAAGAATTAAACTGCGTCATAATTAAGCATGATATTCCAACACACTATGTTCATATCTTGGGGGCTTCAATAGGAAACGGACCTAAATTATGTGCCGTATCCCAAAAGCTGCTGAGTTTTGTATTTGTTGTGAAAATAATGAAAGTTACAACATTGCCAGTGAATACAGGAAGCTAATTTCACTGACATCTCCATCCTTAATGTGGCATCATGCCATACCATGTGTTTCATTTGCAAAATGGGAACACACAAGTTATTGCTGTATGAGAAATGTTGTTTTTTTCCAGCAAGACAGACATTTTTGCACTTCACACTGGCCGGGCAATGAACTAAGCCAAAGCAGCTGAAGGATACAGGCAGCAAAGTCTTTTACTTCCAGATCACTACTCTAACAGGCAGGTAACTGAGCCAGCTCCCACTTGCTTGCCCTCTTTTTGACTCCTTGGTTTTTGAACTCTTGGCTTCACAGGGCCCTRGCTGCGAGAGGAGGATTCAAGGTGCTTTTAGCCAGCTTAACCTTTAGTCTCATGGTCAGGTTACTCTCTGGGGATGTGAGATTTAGCTGGGAGCCAAGGGAGGTACYGAACAAGAGCTTCCCACTTTCTAGCGTTGACTGCTCGTGCAAAAGGCCAGCCAACTGCTTGTGTAAAAGGGAAGAGCCCGATCTGTTGCATTGGCTGGCACCTKTGCTTCCCAAAGATGTCATTACTGCAGCTTTGATAAAGGCACCTGCATTTCAGAGAGAGATGAACCTTTGGACACATCCTTCCCAGTCTATGGGTGATGGCCTGGCAGCGGTTGTGCCGAGCCCCCAAATGCTGCCTGCTCCAGGGGTATAAGCATAGACATAACATCTGCCTTAGAAAGTCCACCTCTAGACTTGGGCCACTAACTTACAGGCCCCACAGCACTGTGTGCCTCGCTTTTTCCCTACATTCTTTTGCAGAAACTGTTATTAAAGCACCATACATTTAGGTGCTGTGCCTGACGACCCTGATGGAACTGTACTGCTCTGTCCATATTGTACTTAATGCAATGCTTTTAACTACTGCAGTGCTTACTTCATTAAAAGGGATGCCTGCACGCGTTCCTGCCAGGTTTGCAGGAAGGCATATTGAGACTTTGGGCAGACCCATCACTAGTATTTGATGCACACTGTGATGGCCAATGCTATTGAAGTTTTGATTGTGGCCAAGCTGAAGCCAGGTCCCTTGTCTGCAGACCACATTCAAATGTACAAAATAATACACTCTTGTCTAAAYTGCCCATCTGAAATCTAAAGTAAGGAAAGGAGCAGCATCTTCAGGGAAATGAAGAAAATCCTGTTAACCAAAAGACAGAGTAAGGGAAATGCATAGGATGAGTGTATTTAATAGCTGAGAAAGGAGAGAAGCACGTTAGGCAGCTTTGCTGCTTTAAGCCTTTTCTCAGTGGCTRTGTTCCTACTGATGAAGAGTTTGTTTTGAAGAGCTTGTTCCAAGTAATTTCATTTCCCTCTTCAGGCACAATCTCTTGCAGGTACCAAACTGAGCCAAATCTTCTCTGGAGCCACAGTTAGTCCCCGAGAAAGGCAACAGGCAGGAGGAAAGGAGCTGCCAGGCATTGCAGGGACAGGGGCAGGGAGACAACACCAGAAATCCAGTGCATGGCAAGGGAGGCTGCGTCTGGCTCTGACAGCCTACAAGGCGAGTGAACCCACAAAAGCCAACCGATGAAGCGAGGATCTACTTTCCATCTCCACCTGCTGCTGTTGTTCAGGAGGGTTGGTAGCTGGTGGGTTAATGGACTCCTGTRTGGCTGTGAAACTAGACTTTGGCTTTGTTAGCTTGGGAGCAAATCATGCTGGGGACTTTGCAGGTTTCTTTTCCACGATAAACAAGGGGGCTCAGGAGAGGTTCACTGCCTCTCCAGAGGTTGACTACCTGTGTAGCATTGTCACAACTAGAGAAGAGAAAGACATTTCGGTCACCCAGTCTACTCTTGCTGCTGTTGTTAAAACTGCTCAGCAGAAAATCCTCCARTCTGGCTCAGATAAACACACAGGCCAGAAAAAGAGAACATATTAGCATTTTCAAAATATGTTAACTAAAAATGCATAAGAAATCAGAGGCATTTGAGCAAAATACTGCTTAGTGTTCCTGTCCTCTYGTGCTTATGACTAGTACATGTGCCCTATGGAGATATGAACCCCAAACAGACTAAATATTAACACAGTTGAAATTCTTCATTTGAGTTTTATGTKCCCCTTTCTAATGACATACGAGAATCTATGAGACAACCTTTGTGTAGCTATCACTAGATTTTTGCCCCCTCCCTTTTTTTTTTTGCAAGTAATGCATTTCCCCACTGCATCACTCCCCAAAATTGTACAGGCCAAAATACTTTCAAAATTAACTTGATTACCTTTCAAAATTATCGTAATCTATTTTTTCTAGATGGTCCCTTTTTGCAGTCTCACAACATTGGTCAATGTGGTCTCAGAAGGCTGAATTGAGGTAAACAACATGTCAAAATATATTTAGTGAATTATCATGGAAAACACAGAAGAACATAAAAAGAGAAAGGAGAAAATATTTCTTGTTTGGGTAGTGATTTAGTTTTTTTTAGAATTTTGTCACTATCAGAGAAATTAAATATTAAAAAGTCCTGTTTGGTCAGCCTGGGCTTCATCATCTCTCTTGGGCCAGTATGTAATTGTTTCTTATGATAAGCATAATTGTGAGTACTTTTATCTAATCAGGGTTTAAATGCTCCAAAGAAAAAGGTACGCACTCCCACCCTTGAAGAAGGGTTCCACAAACTATCACATTTCCTTTGTCTCCTGTAATTATCTGAACACTCATTTTGCAAATTAGGATGTGTAATCATAAGGATGGGAAGTCATCTTGTAGTGTCAAAGCATGTGTAATGCTACTCAGGGCACAAACTTTACCTGCTACCCCTTATTCCTCTGACAATGTAATACAAATCTTGCACAAACAACATTAACATGGTGCAGCAAAAATTACGATAATGAAAGTAGGACTATCACTTGACATACTAGTAATGCACAGGCTTTTTCGGCCTGGAGAAACTGTTACCTATTTTCCTATGTAGCCATGTTTGGTATGGTTTTACTGAGTAAGTCATGGATTCAAGAAATGTAAGGCAATGTGATGTGTCAATCACCTAGTCTTACCACCTGCATAACATTTTATTGTGGCAACCTGGGATTCGGCAACTTTATTGTGGGGAAACTCGCTAAGGCACCAAGGCTGAGTCCTCTTTTTCTACCCCCAAAGTTTTCYCTGAACAAAATTTGAACATCTTTAAATTTCATCTGGGATTTCTAGTCTTGCAGCAATCCAGGCAGAGCTATTGCATGGTAACCATTCCCTCCCTCCCTCCCTCTCCAAGCTGTTGGAGGTCTATGAATTGCAAACATATTCACTGCGTGGCTGGTTCAACTGTACAGCACTTACCTAGTGAATCCAACCCTTGCAGGAATCATCAAGCTTTAATATTGCCATATTAACAACACAAGCACTGCACACCTGCATGGTGGATCCAGTTCTTAGGGACCTCTTAAGTGATTGCTCCTGTAGCACTTGCACAGCACGCTGTGGCCACACTGATTTTTCCAAGATGTGCGACTTAGTCAACTGTGTAGTCCAAGAGCATCTTGGGATTTGCCACACATGGACAGGTTGGTGGTGCAGTTCACGCTCATTAGTTGCGAGCTCTCTAGAAGGTAGTGGAGATGCACTCTACAGCTCTCAGCTTCCTATTCAGGGAATAACAGGCAGAAATAYTGCAGTCCGAGCCACAGTGTGAGTTCGAAGATTGTATCAGACTGGTAAACCAAGATATAAATCCTTATTTGGGGAAAAGAACACAGCTTCTTGTTTGGATGAGCAATGTCTCTTCGCTAATATGCTTCAACCGTCTTTGCTTGAAGGGTGAATAAGGCATTAGTTAGAGCTTTGACCTTCTAGCAAATGCCATCTACTTTTCATCCAGCTAGTCCTATGGTGAGTGCAGCAATCTGTGTTTGGCTACAATGTATCTGTCAAAAAAGCATCTGATTACTTCAGRAGGCAGAGAAGTTCCTACTTGCCCTGGAAATCTGTTCTTGCTTTTGTTTTGGTTTGCTGTTTACTTTTGAAACTTTGCAAAAGTTACGATCATCAATGATAAAAATCTGTTTAAAACAGCAACCACTTGCACCACTCTATCACAGCAGGACAGTAATCTCCCTGAAAAGAATGTGATGGTCTCATGCCAGTATGTTCCATATCATCAAGAAAAAAAATCTCTCTACCTTTCACATATATGGCAATAACAAACTGCCTTTCTAGGTGATCTCAGCAGAGAGGACTGTCTGTGTTTGTAGGATTAACCATCTTAAATTTTCCAGGAAGGTCAAGATTCAAACAACTTCTGCCAGGTTGTTCAAATTACCTGTTAATTTCAGGATTCTGCTTTCCTTCATGAATCAGTAACTGGGCTAAAACTGAAGGAAATCCGCAGCAGAGGATGGGAAGTGAAGTACAGTTGGATCATAAAAGCTGCCAGACAATTATGAAGGAACGGTGAATACTTGTGTAATACTTCTTTGAAGAAATAGGTTTACAAGGAGAACTTTCAAGAATGTGGACATGTTCACTAAGAACCCCGCTTTTACARAGAGAGGCTTTTATTCTGCAGAATTTATGCATATGTTTGAAATGGGATGAGCCAAGAGCTTAAAATCAAGCACACATGCACAAGTCTTTGCAGGCRGTACGACTCTGCAGATGGCATAAGCTAAGCACATACATGGAGTTTTACAGGATCAGTACCACAGGGATCACAATTACAGTAATAGTTGATTTCAGTACATGACATCTAGTCAAAGAGTTCATGTATTCTGAAATGTTTCATTTCTAGTCTATGCGCTAATTATCTGATGCAGATACTGGATAGTTACTGCATCTCTGCACTGTTAGCCACGTTTCTAATTTCCATTAGGAATGAAAACCTCTTATAAAAAGAATATATGAAGGAAAAAATAAACTTCAGAAAAGGCARGGTAAATTATTTCTGTTGGATGCAGGAAAGGAATATAGTCAACTTCTATTTGTTGTGTTGTTTCCAAAAATAACGAAATGCTTTCAGAGTTTATGCTTCTTTTGACATTTCTCAGATACTGAAGTACTGAAAGGGAAGATTAGAAGCTGCAAAGTGGTTCAGTTTAAGTGAGAGTTAGTCAACTAAATACTTAATGCATTGAGGCATGCATGTCCCACCTCTTTTTACACAAAGTCTGTGGCACAACAGAGACTAGATATCAAATTTCTCAAATTTTAAGTTGCCTTACAAGTCAGCCTATCTTTCACACTTGGTTAATGGAAATTTTTCCCTTTTTTAATGGGCTTACCTAAAAATCTGAAGTTGACATTCAAGTTAGGAATAATTTCAATATGGAGAAATGGGACCCAGTCATAATTCTGACTATGCCCAGTAATACGTACTTCCCTCTGTGGAAATGAAATAAATGAATGCATGCTATTACTGAAATCTGAGTATTTGCCACTAGTCCCATGTTAAATCTTAAAAATAACTCAATTAAAATCATTTTCTTACTTATGTGTTCAAACTTGCCAGGTACTATCCTCGCCAACACGTGTGAGTTTTGGACCAGGCACTTTGACAACAAATGACTCAACGTAATCTTGAGTTAAAGAATCAACTCTTTATTGCTTGTGGCTATAGTAACTCAGATCCTCCAGTGCTTGTTTTAAAGCTGCTCTTTTCAGATAACATTGAGTTCATCAATAAAAAAAAATCATTTACATTATTTGTGCCATTTCCTTACATTTTAGCGTTAACATTCAAATTAGAGGATGGAAACCAACCTGTTTGGCTCCCTATGTCACTTCAGTTGTAACAGCACCATGCTGCAGCCTGTGGGATGCGAACATGGCAGAGCCGGTATCTGCACTCAAGCAACCAGTGTTTTCTCATGCCGGGATATCATTTCTACTACATTGCTTGGRGGAAAAAAAGAATAACCCAAACCAAAAAAACTTATTCATTTATTTTTCCCTAAGCATTTTGTATGTTTGCCTGTGACTGTACTATTTGGATGCATTACACATTAAACAGACTGGCAATAATGAAGTCCATGGTGTGTACGATGGCTAAGGACAACTCTGCTTGAAGTAGAGACTCCCTTTCAAATGGATGGAAGGGGAAAAGATGGAAGAGGATCTTGCAGTGTATGTGGTTTCACTTATAGTGGATATAAGTCTGATTTGAGAAACTTTTCAGTAGTTCTCAAAGTCAGATCTGGTTCATTTACCTTCCATTAAGGGATGTAAATTTTTGTTTGCATTGTGTCCTTTTCAGCCAGCAAGTTGACTAATGCGAGTTCACAACAAACTAACAAGCTCACAATGCTTAGTTTTGCAAAAACATATAGCATTCCCATAGATCAAAGTATATAAGGCAGGTCACAGCKCTCAGGCAGCCAATTTACAACTATTTTGTTAGGAAAAACGTCTGAAACAATGTATGTAACATCATAAAGTTTCTTAGAAATTTCAGAGGGCTATAATACTCTCTGTAACAAATCCTTCTATGCCATCATCTTTCAAGATATAATGCTCTGCATTTAATGCACAAACTTTTATTGACATCAGCAGGGCTGCTCACATTGAAGGATATATCTACACATATTTAAAATCTGCAGTTAAAGAGGGTATAAACAAGGAAGACTTTGGTGATGCTATGATGTRAATAGGAGGTTTATACCCCGGCTATCCTACACTGTAGATTATAGATTTGACTCCGTCCTAATTGCATACTCCATCGCAGTGCATTAGCACGGAGTCTAGAAAAATCTGACTCATCATTTTTAACACTCCCCGCGACCCGAGGCAAACACAAGCGCGCACACACACGCACACACACACACACACTCTCCAAACATTCCCAACTTCCCTAAAGCTAATAGCTAATCCTGTTCTGCCTGGCAGCAGAGCCCTCCTGTTCCTACATGTGCAAGCAACTGCCTCAAAGCCGCTGCCTTTTTTTCAAAGCAGCTTTTTCTCCAGACACGCAGCCCACTGCGGGCAGCTTTGGTGGCCGCCAGCGGGTCTCGTCCCCGCGATCAATGGGTGCAAGCGTTTCGGGGAGGGGGGACCCTGCCGGAGGGCCTGGGAGCCGGCCCAGGGCGGGGGCTGGGCGCTCTCTGCCCGGCCTGGCGGTGCTGGGGCATGTGCGGGCCCGGACGTGCCTCCAGCCGAGGCCTCCGCACTTCATCGCCCCAATGATCGCTGCCGGCCCCGCCGGGCTCCGCACGGGGGTGACGGCGACGGGCCCCTCGGAGAGCTCCCGAGGTGCTGGGGGGGCCCGCGGCCCGGGCAGCGCGGCGAGCCGGCCCGGGGGGCCGCGGCCGCCATTTCCCTCGCCCGGCCGGGGGCGACGCGGGGAGCAGCGGGGAGCAGCGCGGAGGCCCCCCCCCCCGCCCCTCGCCCGCCCCTCACAGCCCGCCGCGCGGCCCCCCCCTCGGGGGCGGGGCCTCCCGCGGCTCATTTGCATGCCGCCCGCAGGCCCGCTCTATTGGCCGGGGGAAGACACGCCCCGAGGCGCCCGTCCGCGCCGCTGGCTCCAACGCTGCCCGGAGACGCGGCCGGCCCCGCCCCCCCGCAGCGGCGGCCCCGCCTCCCTGCCCGCCCCTGCCTCCGAGGCTGCCTGGAGATGGGAGCCGGCGACGGCGCTGGCAATTGGTCGGCGCCGAGCGGCGCCTCGCATTGGCCGGCCGTGGCGGCGGCGGGCGTGGCGGCGGCGCGCTGATTGGCGGAGCGCGGAGGGGTGTGCGCAGGGGGAAGCGGCCCGGAGCGGGGTGCTGGGGCCGCGGCTGGAGGATGGGGGCGGCCGGCGGCGCGGGCTGCTGAGCGGCGCGGAGCCACCCCCTGCCGCCTCCGCCGGCGGCTGCTCCGCCGCACCCGGCCCCCTTCGCCGCCCGCCCGGCCAGCCGAGCGCAGCGCTCCCAGCCAGCATGAACAGGCTCAGCGCGGGTCCCATTGGCGGCGGCAGCGCCGCCTCCGCCGCCGGCCAGTACCGGGTGTGCGGCAATTGCCGGAAGGTGCCGAGACAGGTACCGCGGGCTCGGGGAGCAAAGGGGCCGGGGGGGAGCCCGGGCGGCGGAGGGGCCGCGACGGGGTGGCTGGCGGTGGGGTCTGTGGCGGGGTGCGGGAGGCCGTGGGGAGTCTGCAGGAGGGGCGGAGGRGGGTGTGGGGAGCGGTGGGACTGGGGGGAGGGCTGTGGGGAGAGGCAGGGGGCTGTGGGGAGAGGCGCTGGGGACAGGCACCAGGACTGTGGAGAGGCAGTGGAGTGGGGGCTGTAGGGAGAGGCGCTGGGGCTGTGGGAGGAGCTGTGGGGAGAGAAACTGGAGCAGTGGGGAGGCAGTGGGGTAGAGAGGCTGTGTGGAGGAACTGGAGCTATGGGGAGGCAGTGGGGTAGAGAGGCTATGTGGGGCTGTGTGGAAGAACT
Source organism: Rhea americana (assembly GCF_003343005.1). Lineage (NCBI taxonomy): Eukaryota > Metazoa > Chordata > Aves > Rheiformes > Rheidae > Rhea > Rhea americana. The sequence goes on along the minus strand of NW_028186412.1, from coordinate 120,517 downwards.
GGATCTATGGGGAGGCAGTGGGATAGGCTGTGTGGGGCTGTGTGGAGGAACTGGAGCTATGGGGAGGCAGTGGGGTAGAGAGGCTGTGTGGGACTGTGTAGGGGAACTGGAGCTGTGGGGAGGCAGTGGGGTAGAGGGGCTGTGTGGGGCTGTGTAGGGGAACTGGAGCTGTGGGGAGGCAGTGGGGTAGAGGGGCTGTGTAGGGGAACTGGAGCTGTGAGGAGGCAGTGGGGTAGAGAGGCTATGTTGAGTCAGTGGTGGAAGCAGGCTGTGGGGTAACTTAGGAGGGAAGCTGGGGCTGTGGGGAGACAGTGGGGTGGGAGGTCTGAGGCAGTAGGATGAGGGAAATGCACTGTAGGGAGGCAGTGGAGTGGGGAGAAACAGGGGCTGTAGGGAGGCAGTGAGGTTGGGGGAGGGCACCTGGGGCTGTAGGAAGGGCTGTGGGGGTATCTGGGCTGCTGGCAGAGGTATATGGGGCAGGGATGAGCTGGAGTATGTAGCTCCAGGTGTGCCGGGGGGTGTTGTGTCCTGCAGCCCTGTTGCCACCGTCTCCTGGGGCTGGTTGTCATTTGCCCCTGTCTTAGGGCTGCTGTCCCCTGGCTCTTGGGGTACACCTGGCCTCTGCGGTGGTGTGGGGGTGTCTTGGGGCCAATCCTCACTGAGGGGTGGTTAGAAAGTTTACCAAGTTTATCCACGTATCATCCGGTAAAATTCATCACCGTGATTTGCCAGCAAGTCTTTGTGAGTGTCATCTGAAATTTAAGCTTTTTTTTTTTTTTTTTTTTCCCTAAAGTGAAAAAAAAAGACTAAACCCCAACCGTACTGTTATTACCAGCCCCACTGAGTGGGCTCTCTGTTCTTTAGGACTGGTATAATCGGTTTACCACCTCCTCTCGACATCTGCTTAACTGGGAGCATTAGTTGAGGTGCTTTTTGTTTGTCCAGTGCAAATGAATTAAAATTGCTGAGCTGTGCAAATGCATCGAGTCAGACTAAGATGAATGCAATGCCATTTTTTGAATTAAATCTCTGCTGATACATTTTTCACCAGGTTTGTTCTTGTACATACTAAGAAAGCCTGTAAGTCAATGAGCTCAAATATTTGCGCTCTTTGTCCAAAAACTGTTTTTCTTCCTCTGTGGGTCAGGCCAAGTGCCAATCAAAGTTGTTTTTCAAGCCTCTCTTCCCTGCAGTAGGACTGCTTTTTTTTTTTTTTTTTTTTAAGGGGTTTGGTTTTTTTGGAAAGGAGGTGTGTGTTTAGGGGAGGGGGAGGAGAAACATTAAAAATCGGTCAGAAAGAGAAATAAATCTTAAAAATCATGTTTCTAGAATATTTTAATGGAAACAATCTTATTAAATGTGCATGCTTGGTATGTGCAGTTATTTTTTCCATAAACTCTTGGATCATATTACAGTTGATACTTGGTGCTCAGCTCTTAGCTCAGCTTGCGAGAACTGTAATGGATCAGAGAAGTGCACATCAGCACAGTCTGATTTTTAACCATTTCATTACAGGATCCTTTCTTGGCTTTAAGTTGCTGGCATTACTGCTTTAAGAAAAACAAGTACTTAAAGAGAGAAGTTCTTTGGGGTTAAAGCCTGAAACAGCTTCAGACTTGACATATGTCTAAAGAAATACCAATTAACCAGTGCCAAAAATATCTGTGGAGAAAGCAAGGAGGGAGCTTGCTTTGTTCTGCCAAATAATAAAAATGTTTTGTTGACAAATATAGTGGTTCTTGGCAGCAGTTTTATACCTAAAATTAAATTTAAATTATTTAACATTTTTTAAGCTGTAGTCTCATCCTGCTGGGTAGGGGTGGGTAGGTCGGTTGGTGTGTCTGTCTGTCTGTCTGTCTCTCTCACTTTCTTTCTCTCTTGCTTTTTTTTTGTATACCTCTTTAATATCAGCTGGGGGGGGGGTGAGGGAGACAAGACTATAAGTTACTTTCCTGGTAACAGGAAGCTTGTTAGATTAGATGTTTTTCAAATAATGTAGGGAAGGTGATGGTTGTGTGGTAATATGTGGAAGCCTGATAGATTGCATAGAGAAAAACAGCTCAGCACTGTCCTGGCTTGTCTGTGGTCTCTTCACAGTCACTTTTTGTTACAAAATTGAAAACAAAATCTAGTGGCTGCTGGTGAAGCTGAGACAAACTCTTAATCTCGAGCTATTTTGTATTTGCATTGGTTGTAGGATGACATTGTTGTATCTTAGGCAGGACAATAAATGTAGAAGCACAAAGCTTCTGACTACATCTGTAATCATTTAAAAGTTGCTATCGTAAAATCACTGTAAATTTTAACCTTTTGCACTTCATTGGCAAACATGCAAGTAGAAAACAGGAGGGGGAAAAAAAGGCTTGGGGAAATGAGATGCAAATTTGACCTGAGTGTCAGTGTAATAATCTTCAGATAAGTGCTGTCTCATCTGTTCTTTTGGTGGTATTTTTTTTAATGCTCATGTGATAATGTACTGGAAAAATGATTGGCCTTAAAACATTTTGATTCTCTTCTGCCCTCCTCAGTTTTAAGGCTTTATTTCAAACCACTAGAATGCTTGCTGCTTAGGTAGTACTGTCATCAAATATTATGAGGAAGAAAAACAAGCCTTCTACCCAGTGGCATATAATGAAATTCAGAATAGTCCAGCAGATTTTGAATTCTCATGGGTGAGGGCAGATTTCTCTTTCAACAGAAAGAGAAGAAAAGCTGTATGCAGCACTTGAAGTAGCAGTTAATTTCAAATTAATCAGTTATGTTTTAGTACAAGAAGGTCTATTAGGCTAGTGTTAGAAATTTGCTGAGCATCTCCTAGTTAAATTTGCCCATGTGGAAGATCTGTAATATTAATAAGATAAGAAATTTCTGGTTGTATTTGTTGATATGGAATACTTTAAATAACCAGATACACTTTCAGAACAATTGCTGCTAATCATAAGGGCKTAAATATTCATAGATATGAGAGCTGAATTACTGATTTTTTTTTATTTTAGATTTTGTGAGCAAGTATCTTGAAAAAGACTACCAACAACGTTTTGATTCAGCTTAAAATAAATGAGAGAATGAGCAAAGCTAGATCTAAAGTTACAATTCTTGATATTGATGGGTGGACTTTAAGCTATGATGTTTGAATTGCCGGATGTAGGTAAAAGTACTTAAAATGGTACCTGATTGCTCTAGCCTAGTTTTCCGTAGAGGTGGCTGAGAGCTGTTGTATTCCTGTAACCAGTAATAGTTCTCTAGCTCTAAAGTTTAAAAATCCTGTGTGTGAGGGAACTGGGTAAGGAAGTCACCTGGAGTGGGGACCTTGGGGCCTTAAATCTGAAGATCTTGTTTGAAATGTTTGAAATTCAAGATTCTTATACCTGAAAGGAGTCCGTTTCCCAAGTGAGATGGAGAAGAAGTGTAAGTAGTGCTCAGTATTTATTTGGGCAGATAACTCTCTTGGGAGGATTTTAGGAATAAGCAGAGTCTTCAGAAGATGGAAAGTCTGATATTTCAGGAAATGTAGGAACAGGGAGAACGTGCCAAAATGTAAAGCTTAGTTGCAAATTGCAAAGCACATGAAGCAAAAGGTTCTTCTGCCTATAAGTACAGATTGTTGTTCAATGACAGTAGGATAGAAAACAAATTTAGTATGAGAGAGAATCCCAAACTAAATATTTGTTTTATTTTAGAATTCAGTGAGAGGAATATAAGGGCAATAGCTAAATGGGTAATGGGGAGGCATACTTTAGGAGCATCTCTTTACTGTTGGCAAGGTGGAATTGCACCTGAATCATTAGATCTTCCTGATTTGAGCCTATTTCTATGCTAGAATTCTGGAAAAAAACTGTAAAATCCTTGATCCAGTTCTTGTCTCTAATAGACCTGCTAAATCAGAGTGATCCTATGAGAAGGAAATAGTATGGAATATGATTGACATAAAGAATTTTCAGTGCTTGCCACTCCCCATGCCAATTGTCATCTTCAACACAAATCTCAATACTATGCAAGCTATTATAACAAATTTTGAAGGAAAAGCGTACAAATATGAGGAAAAAATGACATGGTATGTTATGTTAAACTAATGTGGTAGTCTTCTACTGATAAGTCATATACTATATAGTGTCCTCTTTTAAAAGGTTTAGAATGACTAAATCTAGATTTCATTCATTAATCTGAAATAACATCAAATTTTGAATTCATTTTTTTCCACTAGCAAATCAATTGGAATTAAACTTTGGGACCTGTCAAGACAAAGTGTTCTAAATATGAAAAGTTGAAATAGGTTTAAGAAGTAATTGGGTAAATTCATAAAGGAGAAATTAAATGCCCCCTGTAAATAGGGGCTAGTGCCTGTTGGAGATGTGTTGCTGCGTGCTTTCCTGACTGTTGGACTTCTGTTATGGCCCCCTGTCAGTGATAGGTTACTGGGTGATGTGGACCTTTGATCTGACGCATTACGTCTGTTGTTATACTCCTGTTAATTAGTAAAGGAATGGTAAGGAACTGATTGAAGTGGAGATGACAATGGGCCCTGCTGAAGGGAGAAGTCATTGTGCTGAAAGGAGATGATCTATCTGTGGGTTTTTAAAGGATCAGTTTTGAAACTAATCTGGCTTAACACTTTCGTGAATCATGATGAGAATAACTATTAATGGAATATGTTCATTGAGACAGACGTGGTGGATATTGTCAATYCAGGGAAAGGCCAGAATATTTCTTAGAAAACTGGGAGACCTTGGGCGCTGGAGTAGGTGGAATTGGCATGAAATCCAGGGACATGTATAGTTATAGTCTGACTACTTGTTACTCATAGCTTTTGGTAAAATCAACTCTTTGGAAAGGCCCATTAAGAAGCAGCTTAATGTCATCCTGCAAGGCAATTTAGTGGAGTGGTGGGGGGGGGGAAGAGGAGAAAAGAAGTCAGGAAGGATGGATCCAAACTAAACAGGCACACAGACGTGAGCTGGATGCTTAGAGAAATAGAGTATGGTGGGTTTTCTTTTTCTTTTTTGTTCAGAAGGAGACTAAGGGAGAATTTGCTTTTTTAATTCAGCAAAACCAGAAATGTCTAGAGTTGTGAGGTCATGGTTGAGTTTGTGCTAGGTCTACTGCTGTCAAAAAAACCACCTAATTTTAAGATAGAAAAATATGTGAAGGTTGTTAAATAGGCAGTGTCTACAATAGCATGAGCCTGAACTTAGTAAGGTCATATATTTTAAAAAAATAAAAATTCTAAAAAATTGCTTTATTGTGTTTTGTGTAGGTGAGTAAGAAAGAAGCCCAAAAGTGAACCAAAAAAAAGTCTGATGTCAGATGTTGTAAGTCTATTCAAGCTAAAATATGCCACCATGAGTCATGAAGGTAAATGGAGATGCCAATACCAGTTCTGCAGAATTCAAGAGCCCTTTCAAGAATGTCTCAGCTACTTTAAGGAAATTAAACCTAGTTCAGCCTATTTTGAACATATGCAAATTTAACTATCTATGTCTGCTTGAAAAAATAACCTCAGTTTTTCATAATACATCATCTCTGCATTATCCAGTTGAGTAGTGTATTTTGCTTTAGAGATTTTATCAGGCTTGATCGTCACAGAGAATTTTATTTTGTGAAATGAAATAATGTCTTCCATGCTTTTGACTGCTTTCATTGATAAGTCTTTTCACTCTGTGGTCTTAATATATGTAAATATCACTTAAAATCTCTGATGTGCCTCTTTCTAAAGGATTTCTCAAAATCATTTTCATACTTTAACATGAAAACCTAACTTAGTTTTTTATCAGAAAGTTGGTAGAATGAGAACTGTTATATATATCTTATATATATATATATATATATATATAAAATTCTGTATTTCTGTATTCCAATCCCTTGGAATTCTGCCATGATGAAACTAACTCAGGTCATTTCTAACACACCCCTAGTGTGCACGGTTAGGGACAAAATATTGGAAATAAGAACTTTGAGTGGTCCAAAATCTAAGTGTAAAAATAAACCCATCTTTTTAAGGCAATTTAAAATTCTCAGCAACAGGCCCCTCATTGCCATCATTTGGTCATATTTTTTCTGGAGATATTTGTAAAAAGTCTTACAGAGCAAGCTTCTTCCCTGTGAAATAACTGTAATAATTCTGGTTTCTCACTTTGTCCATCCTCACAAGTCTTGCAGTAATCTGTCTTTTAGATTCGTATCTTTCTAAATAATTGTTCTCTCACCTCCCTTTGTTMATTGTTGTTTTTGTTGTCTGGAGTCGGAGAGAGAAATTGTTCTTCTAAGGTGTGCATTGATATTGAATGTTCCTGTGTTCTTCTGCTTTTATCTTAAATTAATGTAAAATATTTTCCCCTTACCTTTCTAGTCTCAACTGCTGAAGGTAAGAACACAGAACTATTAAATTTTCAATAGACCTGTAATGAGAATGACATGAGTAAAATGAATCTCTAGTGAAAGAAAATTCTGCAGTGAAAAGCTGTAACAGTTGACCTTGTAGGAGCAGCACTCATTTAGAATAGTCACGTTTTCTTCCCTGAATTACAGGGAATTAATAGAGGTGGGAAAAGATGAAAAGTTAGTGGGGAGGAGGACTCTATTCAAAAGAAACCTTGAGGTTTAGTGTCCAGGATGGGTTAGTCAAGCGTGGAAGTTGTCCTCTATTAGGACTTACTGTTGCTGGTAGGAGTGGTGAATTCCATCAGCCAAATCACAGGTTGTGGGTAGGAAATCAGGGTTTTTTGAGCATTTACTTTTTAAATTTATGCATGTTACTTAATGCCTCAAATTTATCATCTCTTTAAATGATGATGTTTTGAAATATTAAATATATATATATATATATATATATATCTCAGTTCATTAAGCATCCTTGTTTTTTCCTCTTCGTCACTTTGATGAGGGAGATGTTAATATTCATTCAGTTCTTTTTGAACCATTTTTACTGGCTTGGGATATTTGAAGGGGAGAAGATGGTAACATAATTTTCTCCTGCCTTTGCTTAATGAAGGGAGTTGGTCTGAAGGTTTCATTATCAGATTTTCATTTCCAGGGCTGGATAGTAAGAAYGGATCAAAAGCATAGTTTGCTTGACTAGACTGAATATTTGCTCTCGTCTAAGTGGATCGGGAAAGATTTGGGAGGGTCAGTATTTTCAGCGGAAAAGATTCTCAGATTGCCAGGGGAGACACCTTCGTTAATGAGAAATTGTASCTCAGTTGGACAAAAACCTATGCAGAAATAATCTTTACTACTTGATTTTTCTGTTCTTTACAGGTATTCCTGTGATATGCAGAGGTAATTGCCATTGTTTTCTCTGCAACCCAATCTAGTAGTCTGTGCACTTCAAGTAGTTACAGGGATTCTTGTGCTGATAAATGAAAGATTTTTTTTTTTTTTTTTTTTTTTTTTTTTTTTTTGTACAAGGAGGTGGGTATATTCCCCACAAACAATTTTTGCCGACTGTTTATCAGTCACTACATTGAATGTGATGGATGTATTTCAAGAAATTCTACAGTGTTCTCTGTATGCTACCCTGGGCAAATTAGTTATAATAGAGGAGGCTGTGATCAAGGGAGATAAAATTTAAATGTCTTCATTAACCACTAATTTCAAATTTTTATTATAGAATACTTCTTGCATATCAGACTTAAATAACTGTCAGTTAGGGCAAAATACCAGTGCAGATGAGTTACTTTTGCATGTTTAGGGTGCTAAGAAACTTTGTTCTTCATATAGACTGTTATCAGCCATTGATTTATTCAAGTATCTTTGTTCTCACTCTTATTGAAATAGAAAGATGTTTTGAAGCACAGACTTATGGGRAGTGTGGATTTAACTAGATACAAATTGGGGAGGGAACTAAAAGAAGTTTAAGTGATAATACTTAGAGTAAGAGATTGAAACTGATGTTCTTAATCTAGAAAGATGTCTTATGTCTTAGTTCTGAACTTTCCCTGTTACCTGAATTAGAGTAAAATAAATAATACATGCAAGCTCCTGACTAAACCTCTGTTTTATCTTGTTGATCACTGCCTTGCATTTCTCTCAGTATAAGCATCCCATTTTGGTAGACCAGCGATATACTTGTATGTCAGTCTGAACTCAGCACCCAACATAGTGATTTTGGTAACATATTAGGAAAATACCTCAATACCTACGTTCAGGCAATAAGGTGGAAAAAATTAATGGAGAGAAACACAAAGCATTTCTGGCTTAATTTCCTGTGAGTAAACTGGACCTGAATGGCTAAGCATGTATCGGATGATAAGTTAAATTTCTTGTGGTCTTACTCCATATGATGGTGTTGAAGAATGGATCATCATTAGAGTTGTGGCTTGAATCTTCTGGCATGCACAAATGTTAGGTTAACATGTTGCCAGCAGATCAAGGGAGGTGATCCTGCCCCTCTACTCAGCCCTCCTGAGGCCTGATCTCGAGTCCTGTGTCCAGTTCTGGCCTCCCCAGGACAAGAGAGACATGGAGCTACTGGACAGAGTCCAGCATAGGGCTATGAAGACGATCAGAGTGCTGGAGCACCTGCCCTACGAGGAACGGCTGTGAGAGCTGGGCCTGTTCAGCCTGGGGAAGAGAAGACTGAGGGCGGACCTTATCAATGTGTACAAGTACCTGAAGAGAGGGTGTCAAGGGGATGGGGCCGGAGTCTTTTCAGTTGTCCCGTGTGAGAGGACAAGAGGAAATGGGCAGAGATTGAAGCACAGGAAGTTCTGCCTGACCGTGAGGGAGAATTTCTTCCCTGTGAGAGTGACGGAGCCCTGGCACAGGTTGCCCAGAGAGGTTGTGGAGTCTCCTTCTCTGGAGATCTTCAAGGCCTGCCTGGATGCAACCCTGTCTGCCATGCTGTAGGTGACCCTGCTTGAGTGGGGAGGTTGGACTAGATGATCTCCAGAGGTCCCTTCCAACCTTACTGATTCTATGATTCTATGTACGAAGGTCAGGAGAAACTGCCTTCTTGAGAATTCTAGTGCTCTGTCTCTTCAAGTGCAGAAGACATCTGGAGAAGCAAAAGAAGACTTTAAACTCAACATTTTCACCTGCTCAGAATGAGCTATTAATTCATAAACACTAKTAATATAGCTCAGTTACTATGCTTTGCAATCAGGATGCCTAACTATGTATTTTAAAGTGTTTTCATTGTGAACTTACTTTTGAAATGAAAGTGGAGAGAACTGTAAATTCTTCTAAAGTTAATTGATACTTAAAAGAATCAATGAAATTATTCCTTAGGAAGGAGGAATAGTTACAAAGATGACTTCTTGCTTAACATTTTCACATACAAAGGACCATTTTGTGTGACTTGTAACATGGGAATTAAGAATTTGTGTTTTTTAGCAGTGTCACACAGAGTAGAACAGAACTATGTTGATGACACTGAGGAATTACTAGCTCTCTTTCTCTAAACCAGTTTTTTAGAGCAGTTCAGAACTGCTTGCTTAAAACTATTCATCTTTCTCTGGGCTATTACAGCATTTGATTTGCTTGGGCTGATCTCAACAAAACAGAATTCAAAGCCAATATATGTTCTTCTTTATGAATTGTACAGTCAAGATACTGTATTATTAAATAATTTTTAACAGCACTGAACCTAATTTAATAGCATGTGCCTGTAAATATGTCTAATATCTCCTGCTTTTGCATGTGGTAAAGGGAATGTAACTATATTATTGGCTAAATATGTCTGGAGGGGTTTTGGCCATATGGTTCTAAATCTGTTTTAATAAAATTATCCCTATTAACTTAAAAACTAAAAAATAGTCTCTCAGAGTTGATTGACATTCTTCTCAGTAGAGCACCCTCATTACTGATTACAGGTGTGGAAATAGTAATTTGTTCTAGCATTTAGAAATTTGATTAGACCTCTAATGAAATGGAGCGCCTACACGCTGTCTAAATATTCTACCTGACACCAGTTGGATCTCATCCAATGTGAAAGAACACTTGATGTTGCTTTGCTTTACTACAATATGTTTTGTGTCTTGAAATCAAGAGCACTGCCTGCGTGCAAATACCCACTGGCTGTTTAGCAAGCAAGAGTGAACGTTGACCCTCCCTGGAAGTCAGCATTGGGATTTGATTATTCTGCTGAGCATTCACTACCTTACTGCAAAGACTAGATTAGAATTGGAAAATTAAGACAACTTGTTATATAGAAACACCCGTACTCCATAGCTCTGGAAGTTAGACTTTAGAATTTTACATCTGTTACATGTAGTTTAAAGTGTATATGAAGTAGAAGCATGCTGGTAAGACTCACAAGTTGCCACTATTCTTGTACAGTAATAACCTGATTAAAAAAAAAAAAGCACTAAAGTTCTGGAAATACCACATCTCTACTCTTTATGAGCGGACTTGTTCTGTTTCCTCCAAAGACTGATTGAAACAAGTGTTTGGTGTCTTGGCAGCTGCTCTAGTGCCCATATTTTAGGTCTGCTTTAACTCAAGTACACACTTCTTGTTTGAGAACCTTKCTGCTGGAGTACTCTGAATTGGGGATTTTCGTTAGGATCCTGTAATAGAAATATTCAATCCTCAGTCATAAAAAAATAAATAAAATAAAAAAACTTAAAACAGCACTTCAGATGTATGATGTTCATTAGGCAACAGTTCATTTTGACTGATCAACTTCCCACTCTGTAGTACAGAAGATCAATTCTAATGTGTCTGAGCTGGAATCATATGTAGCTTTGTCTCCTCCTTTGTAGCTTTTTCTTCTATCTTCTCTGCCATTGTGGACTTTACTCTTTGCAATCTCCATATTTAAAGAACTGAAGTGGAAGAGTAGTGAACCAAAAGAACATCAACTGATTTATGCCAGTCTAATGCTTCAGGAGACTCCAGAAAATATTTTCAATTTCCTTTCCTTCCAGAAAACTGAAGCAAACTATTCAGTTACATTAGTAGTTTGAATCTTACCTATGTGATCTTAGTGGGAGAATATAGGATGACAGGCTTTAAGGCAGTGGCATCAGGTATCATACAAGTAGAACCTGCTCAGAGATAAGTGATTTTTATTCCAGCAATTGAAAACTTGTCATTTCACTTTAATGCCAGTGCTGTACAAGTCCTTGGAAGAAGTGTGTTGGTTGAAAAGGTCAGCTGTTAATTAAAGGCTGAAGGAACCTGCAGTCCACATAGCAGCTCTTCAGGGGAGACATTGTACGAAGGTACTTGTTACGCCTAAGCGAAGAAGGAGAAAGAGCAGTCCTCAAGGAGGAGGGAGGGTATGCTTAAGCCATCTTTCACACAAAACTTAAAAGAGCAAAATGTGAATGGAGGTGGAAGAAGGTCTCCCTCTGTGTCCCTCTTTCAGGTTACCTGTGCAAAACATTAGATAAAGCTTTAGTTACTTGACCTATTTATCCAGCAGAAACCTGCAGTACAAGCAGAAGCAGTCTGACTATGCAGTGCTGTTGCTGTTCTGTATGGGACACTCCTTTGGGTTAAGCTGTGCCCTATGAGTGTGTTTAGGCAGCACCTAGCCATCCAGCATGACTAATTTAGAAGCTTGGCCCATGACTTCAGTTTGTATTTCCCAGGACCCTTGGAATATGCATTGCACGGTCTGACTTCGGTCTGGGTAGAGCTGAGCTGGGTGAAAACAGAAGGCTGTCAACGTGTCTCTTGGGAGCTGGGCTTACTCTGATGCATAGTTTTGATCTGGTTACTTCATACAGAAGAAAGTTAAGTATTTCTATAGAACAGGTTAGCTAAGCAGGATATAAAATAAGTGTTTTTATTATTTCTGTAGCATGGTAGGTTTTGGTGATGGTAGTGGGGTTGTTTCATGG
>NW_028186412.1:94995-108639 GCF_003343005.1 Rhea americana | reverse complement strand
ACAGTAGTCTGAGTTAGACGGTAGAGTCTGAAATCCAAATTTGGAGATAAAGTTCTGACAAAAATAACTGCATACAATTTCAGGTAACACTTCCTGCAGAAATAGCTGCTCTGACTCTGGACCTGTCTCCCTATTTACATATAATAAGTTTTCTATAATGGTTGTGAATTTTAATTTTTGGAAAATCAGCATTTCTTTTGAGCTTTGGCAAGAAAAAGTGTGAGCTCTTTACCTTTGGTCTTTACTTTTACCAGCTCAGCTGAATTAAGTCAGTATATTCAGGAGATTATATCATGGTAATAACTCACATAGGTAAGAGCTAGGTTAAGGTGCAAACATTCTTTTCTCTCTCTCTTTTTTTTTTTTCCTTAAAAAAAAAAGAGTAAGAAAGTGAGCTGACTGCCAGCATTATTATGGCAGTTGCAGCAAGTAGGTGACTTTAGGAAATGCTGCTGAGAATGAAGCCTTTTGTCTGTTGGTCTCTTGTCCGAACCTACCGCAGACTGACCAAATGTGAAACAGATAGTTTGTCAGCTCCTTCTTCGTTTTGAAAGAGCCTCTCTGGTCTTTGCAAACAAGACTCTTCAGTGAAATAATTTGCCCTAATCAGTACCTACCTGAGGAGTTCCCATTGTGTGAAGAATGGAGAGGGTTTGCCCATCCATGGCTCTCCCTCTGCAGCCTCATACCTGTAAGAATTGTGTGGATTGCTTCTAAGGAGATGGTGGAAAGTAACATAAGAAAATTTATTTCAATAAGTTCGTATGCATGGTGTAGATACCGCCTCCATCTGAAAAATGCTTTGGAGTCAACTAACCAAAAAACAAGCTAAAATGCATGGCTCAGCCAGCAAGGCACTTGCTCTTAGAAACTTAGCCTTTAGGCTAGAGTTAAAGCACATAAGTCAAGGAGACTTTATTTTTTGTTTGGCACATTCTTTCTGTTCGAGTGGGCAATCAAATAAAAAGGCAAAAAAGCACGCTCCTCTTAAAGGAGGAGAATATTGTTCCTCTTGGCCTTCCACGGGGACTATCCCTTTCCAAGCAGAGCTGGGAGACCAGCATCACAGTTTCTTTTGCTGTTGAAACTGTAACAAGGATGCAAAACAGCCATCAATTGTGGATGAGCATTTGGCTGAGAAACTTGTGTTAAAGGGGTTTCTAATTTTTTAGAAAAGCTTTTCAATGGATTCACTTCTAAAATTCAGCGGGTCATGTTAACATTGAATAAATGGAGTTCTAAGGCACTCAGTGGGGTTTTAGGCCACAGACATGAGTTTTAACGTGAATAGGCTTAGCTGACGACATTCGTTATGAGATAGCATAGCCAATATCTGCTTATATTCTTCTAAGTACATGTCAATCTAAATAAACATCATCTGTCCCTCAGGTGAGTATGGACAGTACATATGTAAACTATCTACATGTCTCAACTCTTCAGAGTTTTTTCTCTGTTTCTTTTTTTTCCTTTTCTCCAATCTAAATTGTTGCAAATTCCAATGAGAATTTATATTCCATTCAGAAAAGGGAAAAAATGGCATTTGYTCCATAAGAACATAATAGTAAACAAATAAAGTGTAATGTGGGTGTAACAGTACTGAAGATTACAAAGTAAATGATTGATACTGCCTGTGGGGAACAGATAGTGCAATAATGCACTCACCGGGGTAACTAAAGAGCTCTGTYTAAGGTGGGCTGCATCTTCTAGACCGGATTAGCACCGTGTTTGTTTTTCCATTTTGATGCCAATTCATATCTATATTAGAAAACAGATTTCATTTGTTTAATAGCCTTTGAAGAATAAATAATATACTTGAACCAAATTTGAATTACTACTGTAGCTAGTACAAGAGCATCAGAGCAGCTATAGCGCGTAGATCAAAGCCCAGTGCCCTGTGTCTGACAGTGGCCAGGAGAAGATGCCCAGAGAAGAGTATACAAAACAGGGTCTGTTTATCATGACACTTCTTCTGAGTGTCTCCAAGCATTTGCAGCTTGAGAACTTCTGGATTGGAGGTGTTTTCTCCATGCTTAATAACTGTTTGTGCATTTCTTTTCCATGACTTGAACGATCTACTTAGAACGCATGCAAACTTMAGGTGTTCACGGCATCTTAAGACAAGGATTTATACAGCTTAGTTGCTTAGTTGTGGAAAAGATTTMCAATGTTTGTTTGAGTTTGCCACCTGCTAGTCAGTCCTAATCCTTTCATTGGAAGTGGTAACAGCACAGTGTGTGTGGACTGTGACAACCAGGAGGCATCAATTAAAATATCTTGACAGGTTTGTGACAGCAAGCTCAGCGGTTCAGAGTTGCTTTCAAAGACACAAGCTACTGCAATTCTCTGTGAAAAATATGTCAGGAAGCTAGCTGTGGGGACTCCAGTACTGAATTGAACACACTGCCCTCTTTTTTAATGATCTGGRTGAGATTTGTTTTTCTGAATTTTGGCAAGTTACTTTTGTAACTCCTAAGATAGTTATTGCACATGGATCTAAAATAACTGGTATGATCATTTTGTACATAAAATCTGTGGAAAAAGCATGATTCTGCCATCTGCATGATTTTCCTGTGTCTCAGAATAGAATTTGGTTTTATATGGTACCTAGTAAATCAAAGATGCTTGAAAACTTTCTCTTTTTCCCCCCCCCCTTTCCCTCCCATCCTGCAGCTGCATATGCTTGGGCAGTATTCATTTGTTCAGTAGTAGTTTTTATGAAGCTGAAAACACTAGAAAGACTCACTAAGAGGGAATATTGGCTGGGATATATGATGAATTTACTTCCTGAGTGTATTGGCTCTGGGAATTTTACSCTTTTGCTTGAGATGCAGTAAAAAAAGCATCTGATACCTTCTAAAGAATAAAATATTTCATATGCAGCAAATATAATACTGTTCTGTCAGGACTTAAATATTCTGCTTAAATATCACAGTTAGATGGTTTTCATGAGTTGACTGAATGCAGAAAGCAGTATGCATTGCCTTCTGTATTTTAGGAGAACAGCTAGAAGAAGCAAGATCTGTAACTGGACAACGACTATGGTGACACATTTTGTTGTGAAATATTTGGTGAAAAGTAGTTGGAAGCGACTGGGAAGCAAGGCAATGTGGTCTGACATCTCGTAGCTACTGTTCAAGCAGATTTCTTGTCTTTTCACGTTAGAAAGATGCTCAGCCTTTACCTTATTCTGTTAAATTCTGTGGTGGATTTCYACTCTTTACTAGTTAAGATTTTTCTGTATTTGATAGTTAGTAGRCATTATGCAGTATTTGACAATAGTCATGAATATCCAATTAGATGCTCTGTGTAGCCACACCACCAGTGCAGCCTTGTTACTTCTGATGGCCTATTATGCAAGTAGTTGAAACTAGGAAGGAGACAATTTTTGTGAGGTGGTACAGAGGTCAGAGCCCAGCTTCCTTCCCTGCAACTGCATGGAGATTGAGATGCTAATCAGAGGAGAAGACTATACTTTTTTTTTTTTCATTAAATTGCAAAGATACAACTTTGCTTGCTCTGAGCAGATCTCTATGATACAGTAGTATCTAAGCTGTCTTGCTTCATCATGTCAACCGAAAATTCAGTAATGACTGAATGAACATTTGCGTAGTTTCTCAAGCAGGTTGTGCAGATGAGGTCCATGAGCCCACCAGACTTAGTGCTGTCAGCCAAGAACTTATTTAAAGCTGACTAAATATTTCTGGAAGAACTGCAGCTGTGCTGGTGACTGCAGTGTAGGCTAAACCTTAAGAGTCTTATCTTTGGTAAGATCTAAATCTTAATGGTTTAAAGTCCACTGCGCCTAAATTGTGTCTCACTGTGCTCCCTGTTCTAGTGAATGTGATGGCAGTGCCAAAGAGGGAAGGTGAGAGAATGCAGCCTTGATGCCAATCTCTGTTTAAACACTCTGTCTGCTTTTACAGTAACTTACAGCTAAATGCACCTTGCTTTAAATCCTTGATGATGATTTCTGCTGGAATAGTGTAATACTTGAAGATGGTCCCATGTGAATTGCAATGAAGTCTGTTAAAGATTTTCTTTAAAATACATTGTTGGAGTATTTTGCTGTTTACTGCTCATATATTAATCTTACATTTTGAACATTTAGCATATGTGAAATAGATTAAAAAAAAAAAACCTTCAGCATCTTTCTTCAGTGTTAGGATGCCATTATGTATTTATAATATGGGTGATACTATTCAAATTCGCTTGCTTACAAGGCATGTATTTCCAAATAATACTTCTATTAAAAATGCAGTTGAGCATTCTTAGGAAGCACTTCTGCCGGAGATGTGTGATGGATTTGCACAACCCTAGGGGTTTGTCTTTTTTATACATCTACCAGTTATGCCTCTCTGATTGGCAGTGTGCCCATTAAATATGTATATGTTTATGAACGGAAGTATTTAACTGTTCAATCACTGCATGATAAAGAGACTTATTATCAGTGGTTAATTTAGGTATTAATTCAGGCCTGTCAGAGCAGCTTCTGTTTAATCTGCACATTCTATCAGATGTTTGCTTTACCTGCTGGCACTGGTGCGCTGCATTGGTTGGATAAGGAAACCCGTACGTTCTCTCTTTGCAGGATGACCAAGACCGCGTGTGTGACCACCGCGCTGTCCTTGCCCCCGCTGAACGTGCAGCCTCCAAAACATGCAGGACCCGGCTGGCGGAGTGAGAGCAGGCTTGGTTAGGTGGGCTGTGCGCAGGCGGCGCGAGGCAGCCCTGTGCATGGCAGGCAGGTTGAAGGGTATGCCTGGCTGCTGCAGAGCCTGTGCTTTAGCAGCGCTGGTGTCCTGGCTGATGAGGCAGATGAACTCGATGCAGTTCTGCCAAGTTAGTGACTTAAAGCTACGTTTCCAAACTAGATAGCATTGGTCTGTCTCAGTATGTCAGACTCGGGCTAAATCTGAAGGTGAAAACAGGCCAATGTACAGACAGAACAAGTCTCCACTTAAATCACTGAAGTTTTTCTCTGTAACTTTTGCCCTTGGTAGCTGATGCTATTGAAACATAGAAAATGCTCTTCTGCTGTGATCTTAAGATTTTAAGCCATCTTCACAATCGCTAGGTTATCTTCTGTCGAGAGGGCATTTTTTGGGCAGCCTATAAACCTACAGTGCTGACCATTTGCTCTCTGGTGGTGGTACGCCTCTTGCCTAGCTTCAGATTGTTGCACCTGATCTGATTACCCCTTGCTGGAGGAAGTCTGGAGTCTCTGGAGGAAGAACAGGCCTTTCTGTAGCACAATTGATCTCGTCCTGAATCAGACATTAGCTTTATTTTTTATAAGTTGTCCACAGCGTCTAGCTGACTAACTTTGATTTGGATATATGCCTTGTAGATGTCTGTATCTGGTCAGTTGAATTACACCCTTGGTATCTGATAATGACTGGAGCATGGATAAAAACTAATATTTTGAGATTTGGTTTAAATTAAATGGAAGTGAATCTCTAGCAACAAGTAAATAGAAGTGGCTGCGGTTGTGTGTATCTCATCCTTTCCATATGTTAATAATCGCTGTTTTGGCGTGATTGTTAGCACCTTTCAGTTGAGCAAATCTTAATGCAAAGATTTTTTTCTACCCATCTGCTCAGGAGCCTGAGCCTTAATTTCTCAGTTAGATGTGTTCTCTAGTTCAGTTACATGAAGATAAAGTTGTAGCTGTGTCTTTTACTTGACATGCTCATGTCTATTCTGACAAAAACAACAACAACAACAAAAGGCAGAATACAGTTTGGCTTCTTAAATAAGGAAGTAAAAAAAAATGGGTTTTGCAGTAAACCCATTACTCTGATGTTTGCCTTGCACTCCTTGCCTGTCTACTTTGAGATTTAGTTGAACGTTGGCTTTGGTTAATAGCTGTAAATGACTTGGAAATTACCTCCAGGACAGAGTGAGTGATACAACCCAAATATGACTGAAAGTGGATGTAGACATAGGTTTTATGTAAAAATAAGACAGACTTTTCTGCCAGTAAGTGCATGTTCACTTCTGAGCTTTTCTCCTTTAKCTTGAATGTATCAGATGTCTTTCAAAGACTGGAAACTCCTGTGGAATTACGCTGCCCAGCCATCCATCACAGGCTGGGTAGAATTTGCCACCCTTTGCTTTGTAGTTAGTGTGGACTGTGCTTTTAGTAGCAGATAGAGGGATGGGAAGGTGGGATAGGCTTCCTTTTGTTGTGTGAAATCCCAAAGCCCTGTAACCTGTTACCAAAACAACCTTTCCACACTGATGGTGCTTCACTGGCCTGCTTCCCAGCTCCTTGCACCACTTCATCAGATGTCAAGCACAAAGATACCAATTTCTTAATGTTAAAAGCAGCTATTTTAACTCTTTTGAAATGCTGTAACATAAAAACAGTCCTACAGTTTGACTTCCTCTGGTAATTTTCTTCTTATCGCTTAGTTTGCATTTTTGGAGTCTATTAAGAGGAAGAAAACATTGCAAAATCACATGAAATACCATTAACAAGTGACTATATGCCGGGGCTGCTACTTCGTGAACTCTTAACATTTTGACATTGTTTGCTCTGAACACGTCTTTTATTGCTTCTGGAAATATGTCCTAGGTTTGTTTATAGGAATGGGTTAGTCTCCGAGGAGTTCATACACTGTTAAAAATAAAATGTTGTGCCTCACTCGAATAATTCTTTTTTTTTTATTTTGAATGTGTTTTGAAAGATAGGACACTGATGTTTACGTTTTTAATGTGTATTCAAATTTTTTGAAGTTTCAGCACAAACCTTAATTTGAGGTGAATTGCAGATGTGTATTGTAAAGCTATAAATCTCCCTTTTCTCATAAAATGCCATACATACTTTTCTTAAAACTGATACCTCAACAAATATTTCCTAATAAATTTCAAAATTTCACAGTTTTGTATCTAATTTTTTGTTCTTGTCCATTAGTACCTCTTAGTAATATTCAATTATGAAGACAAGTGAATTAGTTTTTTTTTTTTTCCTCTTAATGATTTGGACTGTTTGTAGCTTTAAATTTTATAAAAAATCGCAATWGGCTTATGAAAAATATTCATTTCCACTTAAAATGAATTGAATGCATCATAAACTTCAGCCACATTCCTAAACTGTTCTTCATTTGGTAAAGTTGGACAGATTCTTTAAAATGCAACCTGACATATGTAGAAATCAAATATATTCCTCTGTTATGCTAAGAAAGGATTTGAGTAACAATAGAAGTCATGACACAGTCGGTGTTCAGATAAAAAAAAAAAAAAAAAAAAAAAACATTTTGTCTTGCTTTCTGCTTTCTTCCATGAGGGTAAAAGAAGCAGACAGTCTAGTATAATTCCAAAGTCACGTTAGGTATTACTGAAAACCAGAGCATTTGACTGTGATCAGAATAATTGGAAATGTATGCTGTCCTCAGGATCCAAGAACAGACACTAGAAAAGTATATAATAAGCAATAACGAGAGTAGTAGAAACCATTTTTGAGGCATATTTTAACCAGAAGCAGCAGACAGTCCTGCTGGTGCCATATGAACTAAAAGGAAAAGCGTTTGTGTGTATTGRACTTGAAACCAAAAGTAAGGATCTAGAGCAATGAGCTCATGAGATGGAATTTGCACATTTGGTCTTTGAAGACCTCTAAGAGCTGCCCAAYATGGGCTATAAGTACCTTTTGAGATGCGCAAGGTTATCCAGACATCCTGGGGAGCAGCAGATGCTCTGCAGAGCTATGGGAARCCCCTTCCCTCTTGAAGCGGTGGCTGGGGGCCCAGCAAGGTGCTCTAGGGTGTCTCCAAGGGCCCTAGATCCATATGTTTGYGCTGCTGAGCCTTGTGCTCACTCCCTGCTTTAAAAGAGGTTAGGCAGCTAGCTGAAATGTAGACATCAACATTTAGGTGTCTTAATCTAGATTGAGTCCATCCATTATTTCCTAAGATACTAATGTGCATTACAGATCACTGAATTTAAATAACCAGGATCCTTAGAAAYGCTAAATGGTGAAAAAATTACTAGTAGACTGTAATGTAAGAAAAAGTGAAAAGGCCCCTCTGTCAAGAAAGAGGGGAACAATGAAGTTCGTGGGACCATAATATTCTTGCAAGAGTACATTACAGGCTTCTCAGAGTAGTTAGTAATAAGAATTTGAACATGGAAATCTTCTAGAAGAATATTATTTTTCAAAATTTGAGCTGGCTGAACTTATTCGAGCCCTGAGCAAGAGTTGAAGCATTTTATTAATACTGTAAATTATTATTTTTTAGAGAAGCATGATCTGGTGCTTGGAAGATGCAACTATAGCATTACTGGGAAATTGTGTCAAAGAGGCAAATTGTTTTTCATACCTAGAACAACCTTCTGAATAGTATGTATTGGGACTGAGTAATGAGAAGGTATATTACTCCTTCTTTAAAGGTCATTTTGGAGAAAAAACGAGACAGTTACTGACTGGACTATGACAAGTTGTCAAAGTTAGCAGCGAAGCCTTATTCTTTGATTACAAAAAATGTCACTTCACTAATTATCAAATGCTTTTTTTTTTAGTTGAATATCTTATATTTATATATTAATATATTTAGTTGAATTCTTAAGTAGCAATCAGAAGCTAATGCAAGATATGAGATACGGGAGCATAACGGAGCAACCATGACAGAAGCTCCCTTTGTACCTGAGCATTTGCAGCATAGAGTACTGTAAATAAATTTTTAAAGGGCAGATGTTTAATGTCTCATGAAAATGTTTCTCTGCATACTAAATCACAAAGGGATGTGTGTGTGTGTATACACACACACACACACRCGCACATTTTTATGAAGTGTAGAGGGACTTAAGAGGCAATTTAGTAAATTGCATTAAAATACATATGCTTTTAGTGCTTTTCTGGCAAGAAGACAATAAAACTCGCATAGCTAAATAAACCTGAAGTAGGAACATCTGTAAGATCCTATGCTGGGAACTTGCAGGTATACAAAAATGACTTCCACAAAGTACCAGTAAAATGCAAAAGATAAAAAAGTAGAAATTTATTTTCTGGATTTAAGTCCAGACATGCAATAAAATGCTTGCAGGATGGTAGATGTGAGGGAATAGATGGCGTCTGCTGAACTAAGAGAGATTTAATTTAATCTTTGTCCTTCTGCGCAATAGAAAACTGTAAAGACTTTACTATTCCAAAGGTACTCTCTGTGCGAGGTCAGAGAGTGGCCTTGGCAAAGGTAGAAATATCTGAGGAAGAAGTATCATAAAGGAACAGAAAAACAGAGTAATAAACCGGAGGGTGGGTGGTATCTGTCCTCTGGAAACCTCAGATAGAAGGCATAAAGCTGAATATCAGGAAATCCGGGTATGAAGCAGCAGACTAACACTTGGAAATTGGAGCTTTTAATGATTTTATTTTTAATAAATAATGGTTACCTGGATACTAGAGGAAATCCTAAGAGTCAGGTGGAGAAATACAACCTCAGCACTAGTATGGCTTAGAGGTAGAAGCAGACAGGGCCACGCTACTGTACTGTGTGTGCAGTGGCAGGGAGAGATAGTAGGTACATGTAATAAATAAGAAATACACGTTCATACCTTTTCTCCAAAAAACTTTTTCTTGTTAAATAGAAACTTCAAAAGGGGTCTGCCATTCCTCAGCAAAGCTAATTTCAGGATGCTGTCAGGTTTTATGTTTGTTCAAAGGCGGTTTATTAGACTGATACCTTTGTTGTGGTTGTAATTCTGTTGAAGTAATGAATCTGAGCCATATTATCAATTACCGTGTGATCAGTATTTCTGGGCTGTTTGCGCTGCTCTAGCAGAGCAGAGGAACATGCAGCTGGCAGATTTGCTGCAGCTCACAAAATTCACTCTTGAGAAGGTTCTTTCTTGTGCTTCTTCAAGTCACAGCATGACCATCTTGGCGTCGAGTTCAAGATGAAGTAGCTTTTATACCCTGCTCGTGCGAGAAGTCTCCGTACGGACGGATGCGCGCAGCAGCTCTCGCCTCGGCCGTGCTTCGCGTGTTCGCGGGTATTAAAGCCCTTTCTCAACCAGCTGTTTGATCCGCTCCACCAGATAACAGCTCCGTTTTGTGCTGCCTCAAATAAAATTAGCCTCCTTTCTACTGCGCTTGCTAAAAATAGCCCTTTCTTTTAAAGTCTCAGAACAGGGTGACTCATGTGCTCGAGAAGAGGAAGAAAGCTGTRTTTCTCCGCGCCGAAGGCTTTGGAGAGGAAGCTAGCGGGGCTGCCTGCGAGGCGGCTCGGGCTCGCTGCTCCCGCGGAAGGTGCGCCGTCACCGCTGTAGCTAAGCATAAAACTTGGAGGCAGCACGTCGCAGCTTTTGGCTCGGGGACGTTTTGGCAGGGCCCGTCCAGGCCGGAGATGTTCCTTGCTGCGCGGTGCAGATCAGCCGCTCCGAGGGAGCAGCGTTCTGGTTTGTAGCTGTCCGACGTGCGATATGGGGCTCGCCGGGCCGTTCGAAGCTCAGCTGAAGGCCAGAGAGCGAGGCACAGGGAAGGTGCACCCAGGCCTGCCTTTCTGCGCCCGCTTACAGCGGCTTCTCTGTGGTCTGTAGGGCCGTAGCTCCGTCTTGCCTTGACGGTGCCGCGCTACGGCAAAGGTCGCTTTCTAGGCCGACGGCTCAAACTGGCCCCTCTCTGGGTAACCCTTCCCAGGCTCAGTTTTCTCTGCTTCTCTTTGAAGCTCTTCATTGCTGGTCTCCTTTCGAAGAAGCGCACCCCGAAAGGACTCTAATTTTAATGCAAACAGAGCTGGTTGCAAACTTTTTAAGATAACTTACTCATATGACAACAAAGCATTTATGGAGGAACATGGAGCAGAAAATGGCTTGTATATGTGCGTATGGTGTTTTGGTTGCTGAGCAACCTTTTTCTTGGTTCAGTTACTTAGCATAAGAATACAATTTCAAATAAGATGTTTGGGGGCCCTGGTTAACTTACTGTGCAGTAGCTAAGTTAACCTGTAAAGATGAGTCAAACAGGAAAATGAATCAGTTTTCCTGGGAGACTGTAAGCTTTGCAAGAAGAACTTCTGTTATGAAGGATCATATAGCTGAAAAGTTTCTTTCTATCCAATTCCCGTATGTATTTTTACGTATTTGAGTTCTTGGGTAGATCTTAAATCACTGCTCTAGATAATGGGTGCCCAGAAGCAGTGGCTGTTATCTAAAGTCTGAGAAAGCCAACGTTATCTTACTTAGTGCTTGTAAACTTCCCGTGTTTTTATTAATAGTAGCCTGAGAACTTGTATGACTAGCTTGTGTTTGCTCCTGTTCTTCTGACAGGCTTGTTTTAACCAGTTTTTCTAAAATACACGCTTTGACATGAAGGACGAAAAATCTTCTGTGCTGATGGAAGGGTAGAGTATACACTTCTCATATGTATGTGTGCATGTACATATATGCTTATGTATGTGTATATATATGCAAGTGTGCGCACACACATGCACACACATATATATTAAAAAAAAAACTTAAAAGCATACCATGATAAGACTCATTAGCTTGAATTATCTTTTTTTTTCCCACAAACCTTTTCCTTATAACTACCAACGCCAAAAAGGAGCTGGATTTTGTCCTTTGTGTAATATATTTAATTCAGCTTATTTTTCATATTTGACTATCTCTTTTACTTTCTGTTAGTGTTCATGTAAATTCATTGGAGATCCTTGCATATGTTCCTGTGCCTGAGTTCTCTTTCAGTCTTGTTCGTTCTCAGGAGTAGCCTAAGTCGCATTGAAGGGGGAAAGGAGGCAATGAAGCCCAAAGCCTCCACTATGGAGTATATACAGTTTTTGGCCCCAATCTGGCCTAGATGACCAGCTTTACAGAGCCTGAAAAAGCAGGATATAGGTCAGACAGTAAAATGGAGAAAGCAGTGGTTCAGCTCTATTTTAGACCTGAGCTTGAGCCAAAGGCTAAAGATGTTCAGCTGTCCAAGTTACTCACTCGCACAAGCTGTTTCCTCCAGATTAATCAACGTGAAATGAAGGTCTTTAAAATTTAATATTAGGATAACCTTCATAAAATGCATAACATACATTGTTAATAGAAATTTTGGAATAAATTTTTTTAAAGTTAACAAAAATGTCTTACTGCTAGCAAAAGTGTATAGTTTCAAATATAGAGATATCTTCCTGTGCCTTGTATAGCTGTATGAAAAAAGAGGTTGTATGTGCATGCACCTAGTCTCTGTACACTTTTTTAATTACTTTAGGTTGCATACATTTGATTCGTAAGGTGTATGTGACAGTAGGCAGTTGTTGCAGTAAGTCATCTCCTGACTGCTTGATTTCACACAATGGGTTCAGATTATTTCAGAAAATGAGTAAAACACGCATGAATACATTCTTCATCTTTTAACAGCTAATTATTCCAAAGTAACAAATCTAATTGTCAAGTGAGAGTTTGTTTTGGAATATCTTTCCTGAATAATCTGTGCTGACTTTTGTGTATGTTCTCATGTGCTAATTTTAAAAGGACAAGATATTTTTTAAACAAGTAGGACGGTTGTTAGGCTGCTCTAGTGTCTTATTTTCCTGTGTAGAAATCTGTGGCACACTCATTCTCAGACCAGTGCTGTTATTAGTATACATGACCGTTAAACGTAAGCCCCTCTAGTAGAATCATAGAGATAGTTAAGGGTCATTTGGTATGGAAAAGCTTAGACTTTTTTTTTGTTAGGAGCGAGAAATACATGGTAAACGTGATACAGTTGCTGATAGATAACTTACTACACTGCAGTGCAATTAGTGACTTCAGAAAATGTGCAGCCAGAGCTTCTAGGAACGTGGAATATAGCTGTACAGAGGARAAGAAYAAAGACAAACGGTACCACGACAAATTTAGGTTAGACGTCAAGGAAAAACTTCCTAATGATCAGAGGAGATAGTCACCGAACTAAGTGACCTGCCGCTGGAGGTCTTTAAGAACCSGTTCGACAGACCTTTGTGGGGAGCAGAAAGCTGAGCTGCCTTTGGGCAAGCCAAGGAGCCAGACCACCCCCTAAGGTCCCTCCAGTGCTCTGGCAACTGCATTAAGACCTCCAGAGTTTGTCTTAGCTCAGTCTCTTTCTTCCTAATAAATCAAAAAATCCTCCAGTCCTGGTTACTGTTATCTGCTTATTGTATACTAAATATCTGATCATCAAAGGGAGGTTTGGGATCTTTTTCCTCTCCCTCCTAGGCCATACCTCTTCTTTTAGCTTGAGTTTGTGCCCAAGGAAAGATTGTATCCCGTGTTTTGTTCTCTTGTGGACTCAGCAGCTAAACAACATAATCTTTCTGTTGTTTTTCCAGAGTGAGTTTTTTAATTGGTTCTTGCTGTTTTGCAGGGAGGTGGGGGAGTGTGCAGGGAGTGTGCTTTTCATGCAAATATTTGGCACACAAAGTGCTTATAATCTTCCAAACACTTAGAATCTAATTAGATTCTGATACTGAAGAAAACTGCTTCTTAATTTCATTTCCCAAGTGAGGCCTTTGTGCATACAGTGATAGATCTTTTTTTTTCCTCTTTGCTTTCAGTACTTCTGCTCAATCCAGCAAACTGCTAATTTTAACATTGTGCCAAATTTTTGATCATTATTTCTTATGTACCTTCAACCTGGTCTTATCAAACAATCATGGTGAGATTCTCCTTTTCTCTTCTTTTTCTTTCTTTCCTTTT
>NW_028186412.1:74442-94970 GCF_003343005.1 Rhea americana | reverse complement strand
AATCTTGCAAAAATTCAAGCAGTTCGTTAGCGCAAAGGACAGGGAGCGCTAAGATGGTGTAACTAATGTGGTGTGATAGCCTCACCTGCTCAGTGAGCTGTAAAACGTGCAGGTGGCCTTGGGAAGAGAACTGAGTCAAGGCCTTTAAGATCTAATCTGCTAAGATAAAGCAAGTTAATATGTTATTCTTGATGCTGATAGAATTACGTGACTGTTTTGCAGGAGAAAAGAGTGCAAGTCTCTCCGCCTTTAACAAGAGGACCAAGTGCCTTTATACCAGAGAACGAAGTAAGTGTGCGGCTGTCAGCGCTCCCAGAGACGCACATAAATGTGGCGTGTGCTCTTTTTTGTGGGGGTGATCGATTATTATTCTTAATGCCAGGCCCGAGGGGGGGCCTGGCCGGTATTACGGCACCATGATTCTGTAACTCTCAGAGCAGCCTCTGACCTTCAGTTTGAGAGAACCAAAAAGCCTGGCTAACTTCATAGATCACATCTGTGGCTCTTAAGAGAATTTACGGTTGAAAGGTACAGTGGGACTTCAAACTGAAGAGTTCTGTGTATGATTTAATGTCCAATTTAAACCTTGATTTGCAGCTTGTTGCAACTTTCCTGTAGTGTCGTTCTTTTCCTATGATATTAATCTCCATGGAGTATCATTTACTGATGAATTATTTGGAGTGGCAAACGATAAAAACGGGTCCTTTTTCTGTTCTGCTTTTGAGTAGTTGCTAAAGCCAGGCAATTCATATGCTAGAACAACAGGGCCAAAAATAAGTTTTTGAAAGTCAGAAGGTATCCACTGTTCTCTGAATCTCTCTCTCCCTACACAGGGAAGAATTGAACCTRAAAACAGGGCAAGTATAAAGCCTGGAAAAAAGAAAACATAAGCAAAAAAGGATAGAGTTTAAAATGAGTCCTCTAGACTTGGGAAGTGGGGAGCATAGAGTGAGCTCCAGCTAGTCAGAGTTGTGAAAGGGATTTCCCTGACGTTATGCATTAAGGACTGATAATGCCAAACTGCATAATGATTTGATTTTTCTTACTAAGAGAATTTTGTAAAGAGTGGGAAAATAAATATAATGAGAAAGATTGTATGTAAGGTTTTGAGAGAATTGTTAATGAATTTACTGCACAAGTGATACACTTGGTAATCAGTGGCAGCCGAGGATGCAGAAGGACGGCACTGAGCAGCCTTCAGAAAGCAGTAACCCCACTAGTTATCCTAGTAGAAAAATGCAACCTCTACCTGTGTTGATATAACAGCTATTTAATATCAAGAACAAATATCGAATTATGTTTGTTAAACAAATGACTGGTCTTTTCCCCCAGTTCCTTGGCTGGTAAATAGTGCAGTTGATAGACAGGATGTAATTGTGAATTAGTAACATATTTAATGTCTCACAAATCTTGRTAAGTTAACTACAGAACATTGCTCTTATCAAAGCCTACTCTATTTTGATAATGGAAAGATTTTGATATGGACAGAGTAACAACACTTAATTGTAAAGGTTCCCATTAAGGTGTCATAAGGCTTTACCAGGAGAATTAGAAAAGCATGTTTGCGAATCCATGGATGGTAATAAATCAGGAGGAGGGACATACTGCTTTCTCTTCAGGCTCTAGGTGGAGAATTTTCAGAAGAAATAGTGCTCTATAATGCTGTGCCTAACATAGCAACAATGCAGTCCTACAGGGTTATATTTCAACTTTGTCAGCATAATTCTTTCTCTGTAAATTGTACTAAGTTACAAGAAAAGCTCCTGACAAATTGGAGATGATCAGAAATGTTACTACAGCAGTAGCAGGACTGAAATGTAGTTTCCCTAAGAAATTAAATGAGACAAAAATCTCTTAAATACCTGGAAGATGCTCTTTCTGAAGAATAAGGAGTGTTACTTACAGTGGAGCAGTGGTATGCCATAATATATAGGCTTGGTCTCTAATGTGTGGATAAAATTCTGGTAGTAAAAGTATCGAAGAGGCATCTTTTTGATATAAAACACAGAAAGGCTGTGGTAGGGAAGAACTATACATATAAAAATTATGGAGCTGCTTAGCTGGATTGTTCTGCTTCTTCCCTTTCTTTCTGGGCCCACAAATAAAACAGTGAAGTCTCACAGTATCACAGTAGTGAGAAATGAAAATGGAGTAACTCGTTTATGTTACATTCCGTATAAACTTTCATATAAAATTTGGTTATGTAACTCAGTTCCTCTTCATTAATTTTGAGGTCTGTTGTAGGGCTGAGTGCTCAGGTACTGTGTGTCTGTACAGACTGACTTCCGTAAAGACTTGACATTCCATTTAACTTCTGCTTACTTCAAGATCTCCCTGAAGATTTGACTTCAGGTGTCAGTTCAGCCTTTTTGGAAAAATCTACAGAAAAATGTTTGGTTTTCATAGCAATGTATTAAAATAATTGGTGTATAGTGTTTTTCAGTTTTCAGTATACAAGTCACATTTATATGTGTATATTCATGCACATACATAAACATACATTTTTATACATATATCTGTATCTCCAGAACTATCTGCAAGTTTGTACAAAAGCAAAACTTTCATATTTTAGTATGTTTCTATCCAGGGCTAAAGCTAGAGAAAACCTCTCTCAGTTAACTTTCTGCATCTTATTTTTAAGGTTATGCAAGCAAACGGTTTGGATGAACGTACTAATCTTCTTGTGGARGAATACTCTACATCTGGTCGCCTGGACAACATCACACAGGTCATGAGTATCCATACTCAGTACCTGGAGTCTTTCCTCCGCAGCCAGTTCTATATGTTGCGCATGGATGGGCCCCTTCCTTTGCCCTATAGGCACTACATTGCTATAATGGTATGTACCAACAAGGTATACACTTTTTCCCGTCATCTTGACTTTCTTATTAAAAAAAAAAAAAAAAAAAGAAAAAAAAGAAAAATGAAAAAAATCAGAAAGGAGGGACTGGTGTGATATTTTAGGTAATGGGTGTACATGCATGAATGTTTTTTTAAAGCTGATTTCCATCTGAATAAAGCATATATAGCCACAAAGTTTTCAATGAGAAGAGAGAATTAGCAAAGTACACCTTTTCATGTTAGTATCCTGCAGTGAGACACTTCTCACATGCCCACGGAAGTGAGGTTTTGTGGACAGCAGTTAAAGCTGTGGCCGCTTACTTCTGGGAGTGTAACTATAAGTGTACAGCAATAGGATGAGAAGCAACAGACTCAAGTTACAAGCTTAAGGTAGACACTAGGAAAACAGTTTTCACCATGAGAATGGTCAGACATTGGAACAGGACCCAAGAGAGGCTGTAGGATCTCCAAAGATGAAGATCTTGTCTAGAGAAAGCTCTGAGCAACCTGTTTTAAGCCAGCCCTAGTATGAGTTGGAAGTTGGACCAGATGACCTGACCTGCAGATGTCCCTTGCAACCTAAATTAGATTTAGTGATTCAAAGTAAAGTAATCAAAGTTTTTTTTATTGTGAACCTTCCRTACTGATTAGAAATGTTTCACAAAACAAAATATGGCTCTGTGCAACTAAATTGTATTGTTTTTCACCTGCAGTGAAATAAGATTATACTCTAATATGCTGCACTTTTGCCTCTGTGTTTAATTATTTTAGGCTGCTGCCAGACATCAGTGTTCGTACCTAATAAATATGCATGTTGATGAGTTTTTGAAGACTGGAGGAATTGCAGAATGGTTGAATGGTTTAGAATACATTCCACAAAGACTGAAAAATCTGAATGAAATAAACAAACTCCTTGCACACAGGCCCTGGCTAATCACAAAAGAGCACATTCAGGTACCTATTAAAAAATGCCTTGTGATAGCAGTAAATGTCCAATAATAAGAACTGTTAAGAGCTATGCAAGTACGTGGTTGGGCTTCATTATCTTGAGTTTAAGAATTCAGGGAAGTATTGGAGTATTGAATAACCCAAGGAAGGCTTCTACGTGACAAAGCCAACAAAGCTTATCTTTTAGGRATAGTATTGACTAGAATAACCCCAGCAGAAAAGAAGTAATCTATTAGATCTCTCTTTTTTTTTTTTTTTTGAGAATTCGTGTGGAAGAGAAATATGGTAGTATTGGAAAAAAGGAATTGATGCCTTTTTAAAATATATGTAGTCTTATACAAACCTTGGGACCAAAAGAAGTTTTATATTTACACTTTTTTTATTCTCATTTCAGAAACTTGTCAAGACTGGGGAAAATAATTGGTCTCTTCCTGAATTGGTGCATGCTGTTGTCCTGTTGGCACATTATCATGCCTTGGCAAGTTTTGTATTTGGTAGTGGCATTAATCCAGAGAGAGATCCGGATACATCTAATGGAGTCAGACTTATAGCAGTCAACAACTTCTGTGTCTGTGATCTTGCCAATGACAACAACATAGAAAATGCATCCCTCACAAGTAGCAACTTTGGGGTTAGTGTTCCAAGAAGATTCTTTTGCTTGCCTCTGTTTTGCATTAGAAAGCTTTCTTCCATTCTTTCCTGTTTAAATTTCAGTGTAGTTTGAAAGTTTTTTTGTCTGCTCTACTGGAATGCATGGGTCTGGTAACTCTTATGTTAGCTCGAGCAGTTTGCAGTGTAATCTGTTTCAAAACCACATTGAAACGGAGAATTGTGCTCAGAATAATATGATTTTAAAAGTTAATCTCACAACCCATTGAGCAAGACTAAAACTTCACTTCCAGTTGAAAGCTGGAAGTTTGAATTTGTTCAGACAGTGTATCACTCACTGAAGCATTTTATTAATCATTTTCTTAACACATAGAGTGAAAAAAACAGAAGGAAAAACCCCAGAGGTCGTAATATTCCTTTTGACTTTGACAAGGCCTGTGATCTCAAAACAGGTTAATCTTGAAACACTTCCTTGTAGATGAGAGGAAAATATCTGAAATAAAATGGCTTTATTCYTTACATTAATGTTCTGGTCTTGAATCAACCAAAAGAGAAATTTAATTACTATTTAATTCATTCAAAAATGGAAATTTCTCTGAAAGTTGCTTTACAATGCTTTGAAGAAGAGTCTTTGAATTAAACTGCTGATTGCTGAATTAGCCTCATCTCCTTTGATGRAAGATAGGGATTATAAACTGAATCACTAGACAGATTTGTAAAACTAGCAGTAAGCTTACAATATGAGCATGTAATTAGTTATTGCATCTTAAGTTTCTGTGATGTAAGGCATGCTAGCTTAAATCACCAGTATTTCTTACACATTTGTAGTGAGCTAAGGGCTGCTTCGGGCTGTGAGCTGCTTGTTAAGCAGTGAATAACATGATATAAAACATTTTTAGCTGTGGGCAGAAGATAAGAATCAAAAGAAAAAGAAAAGAAAGACTAAGCAATTTATCTTAAGAAAAATCTGAATTGCCAAGATAGATCACGGAATTGCAAACTTTGATATATTTGACGTATTTTGATATATTCTAGWAAAGTGGCACAAAAGGAAGAAAAAGGTCCCTGTAAAAGTTGTTTTGAATACATAGAAAARCATAACAAAAAGTAAACAAAAAGAATACTGATTGGCTGTCTCAGGTTGTGTTCCTGTGTTGTGGGATTACACTGTATCTTCTCAGTAAGATATTTTGCATTACCAGTTGACTGAGAAAAGTTAGCTTAATGTAAGAAGTTGTTTTCTGATACACATAGGTATTTCTGGTAGGATATATATTATAGGCAACTATGGTTTCCATGTTCAGACATCACCACTTTCACTATTAATCTTGTTGCAGTGGAATACTTCGATAGATTTAGAGGAACACTTACCCACTCCCTTCTTTAGACTTTCTGAAAACTGTTTCTGTCTTACATGTGACAAAAAGCATTCTGGCTTGGATTTTCATGTTTGCTACTGATATCTTTTTTTGAAAGCATTTACTGTAGAGCATGAAATCTGAAGATGACACATGTTGTCTATCTTCTAAGTTTCCAGAATGTCATGGTGTTTTTGCAGATTGCAGATTCCTTAAGTGAGCTGGAGGCCTTAATGGAAAGGATGAAGAGGCTGCAGGAAGATAAAGAGGATGAAGAAGCCTCTCAGGAAGAGATGGCAACTCGCTTTGAAAAGGAAAAGAAGGAGAGTCTGCTAGTAATTAGTGGAGGTATTTGTACTTTTCCAGTTCCAGTCTGTTTGTGCTTTGTAAGCCCTAAACACTAGAGTTYGGTTCAATGACTACAACTCTTCCTGTCAGTTTCTTTATTCTGGCTCTTGCTTTAGTAAGGGTGGTCCTGTGACTTGGTTCATCTGCTTAAGACTTCTTGATTGGCAAATGTTGCCACCCTTGTTGCTACTTGAAATTTAGCTTTTTTATTTGGGAAAAAAAAAAAAAAAAGCCTGTAGGCTTCTTGGGTGAAATTTCTTTTTATTTGTATGCTCTTCAGATTAATTCCTTTGTGTAAATATTCAATAATACTTCACAATTTTAGGTTCTACAGTGTTTATGTCACTCATAGATAGCCTTCATATATGACCCTGAGACTGGGACAGACAGACAGCAAATAACTGTACACTAATGGAATGAGACTCTTTTTTTTTTTTCTGTTTTAGTTATTCTCCCTGGAAAGGACATCACAGACTGACTGTTTTTGAGTGATTATTCTGCTATGCTGTTTCTATTACCTGTATTATGATAGAGATTTCTTGGCATTCATTTAATTCTTAGGTATTGTTCAAAATTAAGAGCTGAAAACCTCTTTTCCTATATTTTTTATTTGTTCTAAAGGCTTTCATCTCTAACATACCATACAATTAAATCTGTTTCATATAAACAACAGGATTTTGAGTTTTTTTTTATTTTTTTTTTTTCCTTCCAAAGAGTGTTTTAGAAGAAACAATATGATCAGGACAATCTGAATCTCCAAGCAACTCCACATGTTAGAGGCTACCTGAAGATCATAGCTTGTATCTTTTTAAAAAGTGACCTATAAAATGGCCCACATTTTCCCAGAAATCTTCTGTGTCAGYTTAGATCTAAGTAACTTCAGAGAGAATTTGTTAAGAAAGCTGAAGCTACAAACTAGTAGTTAATCAAATCTGTTTTTTTTCAGAATACAAGTCAGACCAGGACTATTTGAAGGTATTCAAGTTTCTGTGCACTGAGCCCAAAAAGGAGAAAGAATGTTCTGTGAATCATCAGAGATTTTGTGGCTCTCTAAAAATATTCAAAAACTGAAAGGAAATATATCCAAAGTCATCATTACTGGATTTTAAAAAATGGACATCATCCATTCTCATTCAATTTTTCTTTAGTCAGATAGTCTTGAGGTAGTGTAAACAAACTGACACCTGCTACAGTTTCATTATTAAACCAGGACTTCCATGAGTTTCTGCAACTTCAAGCTTGTTAGGATGAGGTGTTGTTTGGGACAGGAAGATTTCTTGAAGGGATTGCTGGTAGTTTTGTTTGCTTTCCTCCCTTTCCTCCCTGTATGCCTGTAGATTTTTTTATTCTTCACTGAGGATTAGCTGTAGCAGATGTGCAGGCTTCTTCCTACGCAATTATGTTTTGATTGTTTAATGAGGCAAAGAGGAGATAAAGCACTTCTGCAATTCTTAGATTTACTGACTTTTTAAGGTGCTGAGAGTGGACATATGGCAACTGTTCTGTCAATGCATGTGGAAGCAAGCCCAGGTATTAACATCAGGGTCAAATGTAGTCAGCTATACCRTAGTCAACTCCTGCAAAGGTAGTTGCACAAACAAGCCACCTGTTTATTCAGGGAGGAAAGATTGATTCCTGATAGAGAACCTGCACTTGCTTAGTGACACGTTTTGAAGCTCTTTGAACATGCTTAGTTACTAGAGCTTCTGGCAGAGTTTCAGCCTGATGTGCTATCGAGCACTTTGCTTTCATATACTCTTCAGTTGATATTTACAAGTGGAGTGTTGCACTGCTGTCCAGTTGCTTGTATTGTAGGGTATAGAATAGAGCTGATGTACTTCCTGGCACCATACGTGCTTAACATAGCAATCCTGTTGTCAAGTGTGTGTTCTTCTGTTTCTTATCTTAGCATAATRGCTTTATTAATGGGACGCATCTTGCCCAATTTAAGGTATCTGGCCTCCCTCAGAAGTCAACAGGGAGAAAAACATATCTCCAGGTAATAGTTCAGCCCATGTCTTCCCATTTCCTAGAAGGATCTTCGATGTCTTATGCKGACATTTCAGTGGCTTAGTGGAAAGGATGAATTCCATACAAGCGGATGGGTTAAGTGGAACGGAGATGAAGTGAAGTTTTTCCTTCCTTCATTCCATTCTCTTCCTTTGCAAAACTCTTAAAAAATCATTCTCCAATCCTTTAGTAGAGCGGTAGTATTAGTGCTGACTTCTGTTTTGCTGTTTTTTCACAGCATTTGATGATGAAATAGTTTCTACAGATGTCTCCCGTTATATTGAAGATCCTGGGTTTGGGTACAAAGACTTTGCAAGGCGAGGAGAAGAGCATCTGCCAACATTCAGAGCTCAGGTAGTGTTTCTTTAAAATACATTCACTCAAAGAATACTACATATTTCTTTACTAGACAAATAGTGTAAAGTAGTTGTAGTGGAACATGTTTGTGTCGTGCACTTTTTCTTGCCATTGTACATTAAATAATTCGCAGGCTTCTACAAATTTATGAGAGATGAGTCTTCTGCTATTTCTGGAAAGGCACAGAAGTATTTAGCTTTAGATCCTACTTAAAATATTAAAGGAATTAGTAGGAAAACTGTAAAGCATATCAATAGATCTGGAATACAAGTGAAAGCTAGGAAAGGAAGAATTTCTTTTCCTTTTCTTCAAATACAGAAAAATTTTACTGGAAGAACACTTAATTTCTGACATATCTTCAAGTATTCTCTGCTCAGTGGTTATCAGTAAACATGCATATATTTTGTCAGAGTGATTTGGTGAGTGATGTTTTTATATATACACCAAATCACTGAGCTTTRAATGTCTGAAAACGAGTACTTAAATAGAATTACTGTTTGTCTATTGTGAAAAATATGTATGTATATTTATATATAGTATGTTGAGAGAACTGCCCTTTTGTCTGTGTATTGTCCAATGTATGGAGACATTTAACCATGGCTAGACTCATAAACATCTTCATAATGTAAATAATAGCAGGCAGGTTCTAGGTAGTCCTATTCTGGGTTGTAGAATAGATTAATCATCAGTCTAGTAATAAATTGCAGGCAGTGGACAAAATCTTGCACCAAATCAGAAAACTTCCAGGAAAAAAAAAAGTAGATGCAGGAAAACTCCAGTCAGAAGATTTATCTAAGACTGAAAAATAAAGAACTCATGATCACTTTCAGGAAATGTATTTAGCTATACAGCAGATTTTGCTGATCTGGATGATTTATTTTGCGGTCTTAATATGAGCCTAAAGTAGGTGGATATTGCCAAAAGAATAAGGCAAAGTCAGTGCCTATAAATCAAACATACTGCTTAACTACTTAGGAACAACAGGCTCCTACGGAAAAAAGCTCTACCGAAGTTGAAACTGTAACTARAATGTCTCTGCTCTTAAATACATAGGACAGCTTCAAGCCTGCTTTCAAAGGAGTGATCTTGMAAATTTAACTTTATTAGTATGTCCTGCTCTCCAGCAGCTAGATATACCTGCAGCTTCCCAAATGCTATTAGTGCCCCAAACCCCTTTAATAAATCCAATACTTATTCTGGATAAAACATCTTTATCTCTGTGGGTTTAAATTCAGTAATAGAAAAAGGTGTTCARCAAACAGCAGGATTAAAAAAAATGTTTCCTTTTTTGTGATTGTTATGGATCAACTGCTGTTAGTAACCAGTGCTTCCCTCCTCCTGGGGCTTCTGATTTTCAGAAGCTGATACTCTGAAGGGTCCTAATTAGTATTTTTGGCTACTTGAAACAAACAAACAAAATCCCCACTCACTGCTGTCCATCAGCATTTGAGAACCATGACACAAAACTGTGATGTGACATCGCAAATGAAGGTGCCAAATTAAAAAAAAAAAAAAAAAAAAGTATATATGATCTTCAGAACCTGCCACACACTTGACACTACAGCATGGCTCCTGGCAACTTCATGATTTACATTTTGGGGATGCAAAATTCTGTTTCTGCTCCAGTGTAGGTCATGTCTATGCTGAGCAGCTTGCATAATAAGGTCCTCATGTTAGAAATCCCCTGAGGCTTCAACACAGGAAGCTCAATTCAGTTGGGTGATCGTCAGTGTCCAGAGCCTTTTGTGATACTGCAGGTTGTCCTAGACATCTGTACAGGGCTAGTAGATAATGGACGTTGTCTCACAAGTCTTACGGCCTTCTGGACTGCCAGATGGAGGCCAAATGTGGGGCGTTTCAGATGTCACAGAACACTTTTTTTTTTAAGGCAGCTGGATATTGTCCTGCGTACTCTCCCCTCTCTCCCAATCGGGTTCAGTCCAATAGGTGTGCTCTGATGCGAATCTGCAAGGCCCTTGCCTAGCAGTTCTTTCTGAAAACAACCAGACACAGCAGGAAGCCGAGACGATGCCCTCAGCTGTAAAGAGGGTATGTGATCGAATGACTGAACACTTGCCAAGGATGTGGGCAAACTAACGTGTTCTCTATAACCGCAGCATGAAGAGTGGTTATATACTGTTCTGAAGCAGGGTAATTCTCTGCTGTTGTTGCTGTGCCACYACTTTTCAAAAAATTCGCATTCCTGATATGAGGAAGCATAGTTCTACCCTTACAATCCAGGTGCTTGTCTAAGACCAAAGCAACCTGGATTTTAATACCTTGTTCCAGGACTTTTTAAACTTAAAGGCTCATTTCAGTTAGAGTGACGCYGGTTAAAGTGGCATGGAAGACAATGGCAAATTGTGTCAACACCTCAAGAATAAGGGTAGTTTTTTTCTCCTCATATATTCTGTAGGTTAATGGTATCCAAACTGGAAGTGAGGTGCAGCAATGTGACATTTTTTGCCAGGAAGYCTGGTAGAATGGAGCAGATGATAAAGATGGAGGATTCAAAATGCAAATCTTTTGAAGAGAATAAAATTATAACTAGTAGGTAACAGATACTATTCAGCTGTAGAGAGGACCAAATAGAGACTTCACTTCATCTGTGTGTATATATATATATACACGTATATATATATATATATATATGCATATATATAATGTATTTCTTTCTGCTTTTACAGGACTATACTTGGGAAAATCATGGCTTTTCCCTTGTAAACAGGCTTTATTCTGATATCGGGCATCTCCTCGATGAGAAATTTCGGATGGTCTATAATCTCACATATAACACTATGGCAACACATGAGGATGTTGATACAACTATGCTGAGAAGAGCTTTATTTAACTATGTCCACTGTATGTATGGAATCAGGTATGGAASAAAATGCGCTGGCTAAGGAGTGCATTTTAGAGTGTGTAAACATAGAGAGAAAAACTACCTGAAAAGGGTTAGTTTAGAATCCAGGTGTTAAAGTGGAGATGATATCTCAGTCTGCAAGTTAGAGTGGTTTTGCTRGTATATTATTCATGCAGCTTTTGATTTCAGTGACTAAAATGATTATGAACCAGGATAGAGGTTATTACAGAACTGTCTTCTCAGAAGCCAGCCTGTGTTGTGTGTTAGCAGGTTCTGTTCTAGCATATGTACTAAATGCTTCAACTCTGGAACTTGATATGCTGCAAAAGACTATGCTTTTAAAGACCTGTATCCAGCAGAGTGATTGCCTCTGTTATTTAGGTATGATGATTATGATTATGGAGAAGTTAATCAGTTACTTGAACGCAGCCTGAAGGTTTACATAAAGACAGTGACCTGCTACCCAGAGAGAACTACGAAGCGCATGTATGATAGTTACTGGCGTCAGTTCAAGCACTCAGAGAAGGTATGTATACTGACTTCATGGAGATGCCAGTGCATTTTAAAAATGGAAAATACAGTGACTTATAAAAATGTTTGTTTCTGTCAAACTAATTGTTTTAACCAAAGAAATAAATGAGATTAATTCAGTGAGTTTAAATGTCAGTTTTACAAAAATACTTCCTAGTAGACTGGAAATGTTGTCAGTCCTTCTTATTTTGAATGACTTCTCCATAAAATTGAACTGACATCTGTAATGGAAAAGTGTATAAACTTGAGAATGCARAAATAGTCAGCCATGTCAATGCTTTCGATTTGGGGACAAAAAAGAGTTTATCTCATTTATATAGTCTTCATTGTGTTTTTTCATCAAGAAGCAATGTCAGTGTGTTTGCAAATATCTACGTTAAATGCTTGCTGTCAAGAGTTCAATGCTTGTATGTCTTCTAGCATATCTGGCAGTTGAACTGGTCCTTATACTGTGCAGTATGATGGTAGTAGGTGGTAGTAAACAAAACAACAATACCATTCATTAAGAATTTGTACCATTAGGATACGAAATTGCTTTACTGGGATTTTTCAGATAGAAAGATGTTTAAAGTGGCAGTTAAGGATAGTTACTTGGAGTCCTAAAATGTTGTCTAATACTGGATAGCTGTTCAAAAAGCAGTTGCAGTCTTGCAGCAGAGTACAGCAAGAAAAGACCTAATTTCTTACAGTGATAATTTGCTAAAAGTTAAGTGTTGTAGCATAAATGAATAAACAATGATGGACTCAAAGCAAACTAAATGACTGATTTAATTTTTCACAGGTTCATGTAAATCTACTTCTAATGGAAGCTCGTATGCAAGCAGAACTTCTGTATGCCCTTCGTGCCATAACTCGTCACTTAACCTGAAGCTTTCACTGAGAGGGAGTAAAGGAATTTTTACTGAGTATGTAAAGACCTTTTGAAATAGATACATGCCAGAAGCTGTTTGTGATGTAGCATCAGGTTATTCAATTCTCTAGTGTCAAAGTTTAGCCGTGTTTCTTGACGGCTGTAATGTGCAATGACGTGTTTTATTTTCTTGATGCTTAACATTACTAATGATAACAAACATAACACTGAGGAGCACTACTCTACATTGTTTCCGGTTGGATTTCTGCACAGTGGTCAGAATCCTAAAACTGTTTTTATTATACTCAGTTCTAGCGCTTTGTTCTTTAAGCACGGGAATAGAGTGCTTAGAGACTTATTTTCCAAGCAATCATTTTTCAGAATAACAGAATCCAGCAGAAGATCTGTTTTGAATGTTCTGAGAACTTGCCACCGAGTCGTAACTCTGATAGAGATGCATGTGCTGTGTTAAATTGAATTGCCCACTGGATCCATCTGTGTCTCCTGGAGACTGCTTGCCAGTCACTGTCTTACTACAGCAATTGAAGGTGATGTGAAATGTGGATGTAAACTTTGACCACACTTCAATGTGAAATTAATCATGATAAATTCTATGGCATGCTACTGA
Source organism: Rhea americana (assembly GCF_003343005.1). Lineage (NCBI taxonomy): Eukaryota > Metazoa > Chordata > Aves > Rheiformes > Rheidae > Rhea > Rhea americana. The sequence continues at coordinate 81,627 of NW_028186412.1, read as the reverse complement.
AGTACAAAACTCATCTGTTTTATCTTGTCTCTTCCCAAGAGAAGAGGCTTCACAATTCACCATTTCAACTAAACTTACTGTGTTTCAATCATGCATAATCTTGGTATACTGACAGTCACCCTCAGTTGTCTTCACAATATCCATGCTCATCACATGTTGCAATTTGTTTAGTTGGCACCTGTAAAGTTAATACTCAGACTGACCAAAAATAGTGTTGTAGGTTTTTTGCACTCTCCTCTTTCTCAATGTTTTAACTAAGGAAAGTAAAGGAAGGCTAGCATATCTGTTCTTTCATATTGGATGTATAGAAATTTATTTCCCATAACTTTTTCATAGTATGAAATTTTAATATTCAAAATTTTAAAAGTTTCTATGCATTAGTGTGAGTGAACAAATGAAAAGTGCAATATTTAAAAATAAGCAAGCTTTTTTCCCTATCATGTCACTGCTAAAGTGTCCTTCTTATATAGCCATAAAGAAATTTTGAAACCAAATTTCTTTATTGTCTAAGGCCTAGCAGTTTGGTTTTTAGCTTTTGTGGCTTAAGACAACCTGATTCTGAGATGCCAAAGCATCCCCGAAACAAAGTATTCTTGGACAACTGATGATACTGGGGAAGGGAAGAAATAAGCTGCCAAAAATGTCACAGTTTTGTGCTGTTTTCTGTTGCTTCTGACAAATTCATAAGAGCACAAAATGCTGATATTTATAGCTTTATTTTGTATTGCATTTAATGAACCAGTGAAGTGCCTAAAGAGATGCTTAAACTTACCCAATAGGATGCAAGTTGTCACTGCTTAAACTTTTGTCTGTTGGTTTGGGCTTTTCATCTTACCTTGAGGAGGGTGACCGTTCATTCTGTCACATACATTCAAAACTAGCAGGATAGATTTATTTTTAATGTTATATTGAATTGTAGAAGATGATACAGGATTTTTTCTCCATTGCCAATTGCAGAATAGTTTTTTGAAAATGATAATACCAGCCATATTTTAACACTTTCCATTGAAAAAATCATGGACCAGTATGCTACTAAAATTAGTTTTCTCTCTTCTTTAGTTTTCCTGATACCTTGCTGTGACTTCGCATGTTGGTTTTTTTCACTTTCTCTGTCTGTCCCAGATTGGAAAACTAAATGATTGTACATTTTTTCTGCACTTTCAGACTGCAGACGCTGTGCATTAAAAGCTTTTGAGGAAGAAGTTAGTAACTTTTTACAAATTTTAACATTAGCTATTTAGAAAACTACCCAATAGACAGCATCAGAATCTCTTCTAGAGAGAGCTTTGCATAAAACATCAGATTTACTTATCTTTGCAGTTAGCTATGTAAGATTTCTCAGAAGCATTGAGATGATACGTATGAACTTAGATTAGCTTTCTAAGTTCCTATAATTCTTTTTCCTCCCTATTGTAACTGTAGTGGCCACACCTAAAAGTTTTTGTGCATAAAATGGTTCTGCTGAAAGAACTTTTCATGCAATAGTTTTGCTTTTTTTTAGGTGATGGGAACTGTACAGTGCTACTTTAAATTTCTTTATTATGAAAAGTCACGTAGTTCTCAAGAAGCACAGCTGAGCTTTGGAAAGGAGATAAAACTAGATTTAGGTAACTAATATGACCACTTAGTTTCCCTTCAGAAATGCAAAGGCTCTTAGAGCAGGTTGAGTTTTATGTTTGGAAACATGAGTGCCTTTACTTCTTTCCTTATGAAATATACTTGCCAGCTCAAATGCCTTCTGAGCAAAGTACATGAGTAGATTTGAAATATAGAAACCGTAGATGGATTGCTTCATAAACTTGCAGTAAATCAGTATTTTTTTTTTAAGACGCCATATTGAGTCAAGTATGGCCTACAAGACATTCCATCATAGGAAATGTCATTTTACAAGTAGTTTGCTATAACTTTTTTTTAATATACAGTGTAAACTTGAAACTTCTGAAAATGCTTTCCAGGTGGCTTTTTTTTTCCTTCAAAGTATTGCATTTACGATGTAACAATTTATAGCCTAGTTTTTATACTCAAAATTATGATTTTTAATAGATGTTTGTTCAGAATAGGTGTTTAAAGTCATACAGATGTACAGATGTGTTTTACTCACACTTTAGGCTCACATCGTGCCAAATTTTAATGTGCAAGTGTTCTTGGATTTTGGAGGGGGTGGGATTTAAMGCACTCATGAATGTCATTCCTCACATTTTGTTCATGAATACTATTCTTAAGAGTACTGTAATCATTGGATACCCTCCCTCTGTGTTCCTTTATTGAGATTTATATTTACCAGCATTTATGTTAGTCCACAAAATCCCAGGCATGACCAATATAAAACAAAGTGTACAGTCTCCTGTCTACCGAAGAGAAAACTTGTTAGATATCAATGAACTAGCTATCACAGGAAATGCTGTAAGTAGGGAACAGAGTTTGTGAGCATGGACACCTTGCTAACCGTGCAGAATCACGCTAAAATGTGTGTTCTGACAGAGTATATTCCCTTTAAAATTGTTGCATTTTTTTTTGGTAGTAAAGAGAAGTGACAAAAAAACAAACTGGAGAATGCATTTGCATTCTCCAGAATACACTGCCTGCAGCTGAACATTACAAGAGTGTCATCATAGAAGAACAGAAACCATTTTATACTAAGGTACAATTTGGGCAAATATCTATTATAACTAGCATTGTGGTATCCTGTCAGAATTTTGATGAACTGTAGATGAATTTCTTTTTAACAGTTCATCAAGACTGAGCTGAAGCATGTATACTGTGTCCTAAAGCCTTCTTAAAATGGGAGGAATGTACTTTAAGCTTTAAAAATGAAAGAATTGCCAGTATCAGCCCTTCCTGTGTTCTTAAAAAAAAAAAAAAAAAAAAACTTTAGGGGCAGGGGAAATCAGTGATTATAAATAGTTATAAATAAGAATATCTCTATAAATTTACAATAGATTAGAATTGAACAAAAAGAAAAACATTTTGCTTCTCTATTACTTCACAGAAGGTCAAAGCACCAGATTCTTCAAAGTATTTTTGTTCATAGCAATGCTGATAGATGGTTTAATGGGATTTGGAAAAAACAGCTAGTTGCCTAAATTGCAAAGAGAATTTAAGCACCTAGGCACTTAGCGAAATCCTGCAAGGTGCCCACTTGCATTTTGAGTCATATTTTTAAAGATACTTAACATTTAAATTCAACAGAATAAAATCAGTTTCCATAGATATTAAAGGAATAATATGTTGCAGATCCATATGATTTGCAGCAATTACTAATGAAATAGGTTGTTTGGGGATCTTAATATATAATTAGAAAAATCTTTCCAAAAGAAGTTAAACTGTAAGACGCTTCTCTTGCAGAACAGGTTCTCAGTTTTTCTCATACATACGTGTTTTTGTTGAAGACATGCATTTCAGGTTTATGCTCAAGAGTTTGGACTCTATTTCAGAAGACCTGGATTATTTAACCTCTACTTGGAGAAAAGATTTATTGGCATCAGCAAGTGTATAGTTTGTGCCAGGTCTTAAAATTTTTGGCCAGAAGGATATATTCCAAATCTCCTTGATTTCGGCTGATGTACTTTCAGTTACTTTCCATAGAGGTTCAAATCCTTTTCTTATAAATAAGGAGTGAAATTGCAGAAGATGGGGGACGGGGAATTTCTTTGTAAATAACTTTTCCCAGAGCTGATCTGAATATACAGCTGTTAGAATTGGCTTGCCTTTAGCAATCAGTCCAAGAGTTGGACAAAAATGTCAGTTTTCTGACTGACAATCCGAACTTCGGATTTATCCCCGCTAATGTCCTCCAGCATGTATGTGTGTCTGAAGAGATGCATCCACCAGCTTCTTCACGTTTGGAAAGTGTAAATGAAACCTTTTATCCTCAACTGAAAGTTAATTTAGCATTCCATACCTACCGCATGGATCACAGGTGTGCGAGATGGGAAGAACACAGTAGTATGAGGAAAAATTAGGACTGTCTTGAACAGTGTTAATTTATCTCCTGGAGCAAGTTTTCTTGACGTGTGGTCGTAATGCTGCTCCCTCAACACACATCAGGTCTCCCTTGTAGATGTTTAATCCTCCTTCTTCTCATCAAGGGCATAAATTGACATTTTACATTGCCACCACTCTCTGCATCAAGTGCTTCCTGTTTTTCCAACTCTCAAACCTTAATAATCATTGAGAGACAGCCTCCTAGATTTAATATTGTGAAATAATTTAAAGTTCCCGTGTTACCATTCTTTATTGAGTTCATAGGATCTTTCTTATGTTCAGAAACACTTAATTCCAGTATTAAGTTATTTCTGGGCAGGAAAATTCTAAATCTCATTTGAAAGTGTGGTACTTAGTGCATACTTAGAACATTTAAGTAGTACTTGGTAGTAGCATATCATATTCCATCTTTGGAATTACAATAAAAACCCAGTGAATCCACTAAGAAAATGCTTTCTTTGGCAAAATTCCCCTTTCTTGAGAGCATTTTAGCCATGCAAGCTTCTTCTAGGGAGTTCTCGCAGGGAATTCTGAGATACTCTTCTGCAGCGTGGATGGGAGTAAAGTGGATGTTAATAGGGTTGTTATTCTTCTGGACTGTTCCTCAGGCTCTTCACAGTGGGACAGACTGCAAATGGCCTTYAGAACAAACTGATCTGGGTTTTGTGTTTATGCGTAGCTCCAAATGCAAATTTTGTAGTGATTCCTTGAGACATGGGACATTTTGGTGTACTTACGCGTACCTAATACCATAAAACTTACCGATTTTAATGAAAAAAAAAATCTGAATTCTGCCTGTCTTCTTGACAGTAGTTAGAGACAGTATTTAAAATGCCAATAAATGGATTAAATGTGGGCTTAAGCAGGCAGCAACTCCCCCTGTCAGCATCTGAAAATAAAAGTAGCAGGGGACATGAGCAGCATAAGAGGAAATGAACATTTTTGTCAATTAAAATAGTTTCGCTACTGTGTCCAAAAGGTACTTCTGTATTTCTGTGCGTAGTGGAGACAGTAGAAAAATACTTTCTTCCAAAATTTCCAGTGAATTTCTATATAATAAAAGATGAGACTCTGAGTTGCTATGGAAAACCTTTCCCTTTTATTATTCTGTGGCTGTAAAAGGGCAAGTGTAACATTTCATTTTTGGCTGAGTGAAACATGCTGCTGTTGAATTGCATTTTCTCACCTCCATCAACTTTTTGAAAGGAATTTTAAGGCTAAAATAGGTAGATTATCAGTGTGTCTCCAGCTCACAGTCTGGAAGAGTGATAGCAGTTGATCCAAACACTCAAAGTCTAAAACTCGATCCACTGTTTCTCATTTGCCACTTCATGCTCATGTTATGCCACTGGATTTAAASCCAGACTTCCTTTTTACTTCCCTCCCGATTTGCGTGCTACGTGAAGGGATGGCTACCAGAAACGGGCTGCTAGCATTGACAGGAGATGCAGCTACACAGACATCTAAGGCAAGGAWTTTTTCCTTTTAAAAAAATTAGGCTACAGTCTTTGGACTCTGTGGGGAAATGTAGTCACAAATATTTCCTGATTGTGAACGGAACTGGATATAAACAGTAGCTTAAAAAATAGGAATTTTGTAAACTTGAAATCTCTGAGTTTTACCCTTCCTCTTTTTGCTGGAAAGCTACATAATGAATGTATATGCTTTATCTTTTATCTGACATAACTGAAACTCTGACTGCCAACTTCTTGTTTTGTATTAGCCTTTTTATTTCTCTTAAGTTTGTGAGCAATATATGTAGCATGCTGTGAACGTCTGTTTTGATCCTTATAGTTACTCTTTAAATCATCAGTATTAACACCAGGTCTTTTTCGTGTTTTCTTTGGTACTTTGTATCCAGTGTAATCAGAAGCTGTGATAGGCTCTGCAGTCCTGTGCTTTGTTACTGTAAACACTTTGATTTATATGAAGCAGGTGACTGTGGGCCAATGTGGGGCAGACAGTGTGACCTTACATGACTGCCACTTTTCAATCTCTTGTACTATGTATAGTTTTAAGTAGAATAAGCTTTTTAACAGAATATTAATRCGGTTTATGATTCACACAGGCTGCAAATGTCTGATGTGTGAGAGTCTTTGTATTTATAGTTGTTGGGTTGTGTTTTTTTTTTTTTTTAATTTGTAAAGTAGCAAACTTGATAAACATAGCCACTTTAAACTGCTCTTGCTAAACAGACCCTGCTGTACATAAAATACCACTGTATATATGGGGAGAATTACTGGCAATGGAGGGAGACCTCTCTAGACTGTTGATGTACTGAGCCCCATTCTTGGAAAAGTGTGGTGAGATGTGTAAAGTCCAAGCAGCAAGACTGTTAGGTGTTTGGTCACATTTGGGCCAAAATGCTGTGAAGGCCATGGCTTAAGGTATCTYGCTTGCAAGTGAGCCATGTGTTGCCCTATGCAGTGCAGTAACACGGTCAGTGGATGTGGAACCTGGGTTTCATGTAAGCATCAGATAGAGTGGAAGGAAAACAGACATATAGCCCAGTGCTTGGACTGGCCCACTTGATGGAAAATTTGGGCACAGTATTTCTGCAGCTGATAGATTCCAGGCCTCTCTTAAGTACAAAAATTAGCATTTGATTTGATGTCTAAAAAGCCTTGCTTGTGAGGGGTAAAAAGCAGTGTTTGCTCCCCATTGACGTGACTTCTCCAAAGATGGTTATGGGTCTAAGCCTTGTTAACCTAAGGCTGGATAGTGACATAAAGATCTGTCTGGAGTAAAGGGCAGTGATTTGTTGATCATCCCAGGAGGGAAATTGTTTTGTTTCCAATTGCAACTCTTACCTCTCATCCTCTGGAGAGGGAGAAAATTGTACCAAGTCCCTGCCTTGCAGCTGTGAGGCTTGTTGCTTTGTACTGTCGCAGCTGCTTGAGCATTTTGGGATGGAGGATTAATGACAAAGCTCTGATCCTGCTGCTCTCTCCCACCACCACCAGTGACGTGGGGGAAGCATAATAGCTCTGAAGGTCCCACATTGCCTACCGTGTTGCTACCTACAAGATGATAGCTGGCACAGGGAGTCAGGGGCACTTGTATTGCCTCTCAGGCCATCAGGTACCCAGAGCTCCAGTGGGGTCTTACAGGGTCCTGTGCTTTTGCAGGTGATTTGCCTGCTAGGTGAGTCAGCCGCTAGGAGTTAACTGTGGGATTTCACAGCAGTTTCTATCATTTTTT
>NW_028186412.1:20298-74328 GCF_003343005.1 Rhea americana | reverse complement strand
AAGTTACCCGACTTGAATTTATCTGAACAGATGCAGAAGGAACTTTTTTGTGAGTTAAGAGACAAAAATGCATTTTTAAACAAAGGAATCATGTATTAACATTTTAACAGCAATTCATAAATCTGCACTTTTTATGAGGTTTTGAAAATTCTATTTATAGGTACGGAACAATGGGGTTTGTTTAAAACTGTATCGCATTTATACTTGCTGAAATTACTTTCATTGTTATCAGTAGGAATTTCATTGGTTAAATAAAATTGATAAAACCTGTCTCTTGTTTGATCCATTATTTGACACATGCTCAGGAATACTTTGCAACAAAACATACTCTGTTTTGGAGTTCCAGTCCTGTAAATGTCCTTCCTCTCCACTTGTCCTGGTTTTTAATCCAGTTCTATTTCTATTTCTGAAAAATATGTAATGCTTGCTGAAGATGGTGTATTTTAAATATGCAGTTGTTAGTGATTGGAGATGGAGATGAACATCATGATCTTTGTTCCTGACAAAGGATTACATTGCATTATTTGGTTTTAATGCACTGACAAGATTTGAAGTGAGCCCTCCTTGGGGAAAACAATGTAGTGAAACAAAGTTTTAGAAGTTTCTGTTCAAATTCCTGGGTTTTGCATCAAAAGTCTAATTCTGAGAGGTACAGTTGCTTATCTGCAGAACAAATCGCACATGGAGACAGTAATTCTCCTGGGGATGAGGATTTTACTCCAGCACCAACACACATCTAGACTRGTTCTTCAGAAGCTTGTTCCTGTTGAAATCCACTGGGTTTTCAGTCCAGGGAGCAGGGGAGAATTGCTGTGCAGGACTGTATTTCAGTCCCACCCCTCACTGCTCTCCTGGCTGCGTGTTGCAGAGGGCAACAGTAAAGCCAACACTTGCTCCGGATGTCGTAGGCCCCTTTTCTGCTATCGCCTGCTACTGTTAATCTCTCCTTTCAAAAAGAACAATTCTGGAGTTGGTAGGTTTAAGGGTYAGGGAGAAAGGAGAGTGCTAGGAGATCTGTGGTACAGGTGCAGTATTGTGGGCACCTACATTGATCTCAGCAGATGTCTTAGCACTTGTCAGCAAGGGAAAACGAGGCAGCTCAGGAGGCAGAGCTGGTAGGTGGGAGGCAACTGGTGGCACTTCTGTGCCAGCACAACTTCTGATCCCTGTGCAGGCAGCTGGATTTGCCGTACTGCTTGCTTTGCTCAACCACGTGCAGCTTTGCTACTACACATTGCACCTCTAGCAGAGTTTTGCTCTTGTAGTGACACTGGCCAAAAAGGAAGGTCCACCAGAAGGACCAGATGGAGTCCCACCAGATGGGCCAGAAGGAGTGGACATTTCAGACATACTGTGCTCCAGACACCAAACTTCCTTCCCTAGTCACAGAGTCTCTTACTGTGGAGTGTGTAAAATGGATTGGGACTTCTCCTCACCTCTCAGTTGCTATCCTGTAATATTGATATAAACCTTTATTTCAAACACCTTTTTTATTTTTCCTGGAGCTAAAAGCCATAGCTATTGGGGTGCACCAGAGCTACTCCCTCCTTCTTCCAGTAAGTAATTTGAGCAAGCCTCAAATCAGCACTGCCTGTAAAGAACCTCTGGCCTGGCCATATGAAAGAGCCCTAAAACAATGAAAGAAATGCAAAGGAGAAAAACCACACGTGCCAAATGTGCTGGCTCCTGGCAATGAAAAGCTTATCCAGCAGCTGAATTGCTCACACCGCCTTTTTTTCTTTTTTCCCCCAAAGTCCTGCCATTTATCCAGTACAGACCACAGGGAGGGGCAGCTTATTGTTAAAGGATCACGAAGGGGTTTTCTCAGGTGAGTCACAGTTCTCCTCTCCAAGGACCCAAGAATATTTAGTACAAACGGTGTATTTAGCGGTATTTTTGGTGTAGCTGACGTTCCAGCTGCTGAAATTCAGTTGGTCTGTCATCATCTCACCATGCTTAGGAAGCTTCCTCATTTCCATTTTTACTTCACTTAACTGGAAAAATAGCCCTAAAACCCCAAATAATTCTGCAAAGTCAGGGGGGGTGATGTGTGCCCTAAGGAAGGCTATGGCTTGCATAGTTTTTACTAACATGCAGGTTAGCTACTTGCATCTTCTGTTTCAGTTTTGTTCTGGCCTGAAAAATAAAATTATCAGAAGAAAAAGAGCAGGTCTGTAAATATATGAAGTCCTTTTGGATTTGCATTCAGTGGGAAAAATACTGAAAATCMCACTCCTTCTCATACGTAGCCTCTTGCTGTCCAGGCAGAGCCCTTCACCTCTGCTTGCTTGGCGCTGGTGTCACAGGCAGAGGCCCAGGCTTCCTCGGCTGCCGGCCTTCACAGCTGTGACCCAGTGACCGTTCCAGGCTGAGCGTGAAGGAAACCACAAATCATCTTACACTTGGCAAACGCAGCTGCAGGGTGTTGGGCCAGAGGTGTCGGACACTCTAGAGAGGCAGGATCACATGGRAACCCACAACATGCTTCGCTCAAGCGGGCAGCAGTGAGCAGGACGGAAATAGGGCCAGGWCGTAGAAATAACCCTGCCTCTTAAAATGCTGCTTTCCCTTCCCTATGGACAGGGAGTAAAGCTTGGACTGTGGCCAGAAAGCTGCTGCTGGAGCAATGAAAGCGGTGGCTCAGCTCTGCTGAAGGCCACCAGGAGCAGCCAGTGCTGTTGCCCCTACGCGTTGGCCCTTCACTCTGGCTAGTGGATCACCTGGTGAGACCTCCGCACTGGGTCCCCCCTTCTTCCTCCCTCTGCACCGTTCACTTCTTCCCAATTGATGCTGGTAAGGATCCTCCAGACCTCAGGAGAAAAGCCAGGGCTGGGCAGCATCTGACCTCATCTGATCACTCCTGTGGGCCAGTGGGCMGCAAGCTGGCCCAGCAGGCACAAGCTGGCAGGGTGTTTTATGGCTGGGTTGTGCTCAGGAGCAGTTCCTGATCCTCCAGGCGCATGTGAAATCCTGACAACCAAAATGAGCTCACGGCAGGGTCTGGCCTAGGCAGCAAGGCGTAGGGTCAGGCTGGAGCCTATTTCTGGCTACCAGAGCCCTTCTTTGAGTCACTGAAGAGCTTCTGCCCCTGGAGCAGAGCAGCCCTGATTTTACTCCCCACCTTCTTCCAGGGCTTAGTGCAAGTGCAGGTGCTCAGACGTGGTTCAGCCCGGCCTGGGGACAGAGTCCTGCTGTCTGGCCAGGACCAGCCCGGGTAAGGGCAGGAGCTTTCTGTGCATCCCTTATTCCGGCCCCTGCTAGTCTCTCTAGGAAAAAAATAAAATTAAAAAACAGTTTTCCTCTGGACTTTGAAAAGCCCTAGTGGGACAGCCCACCCCAGGCCTGGCCAGCTCCTGGGCCRGCATCTCATGGGGTGACCAGATCGCAAGACAAACTCCCCAGATCTCTGCCTCTACCAGAGGCTCCGCCGAAGCAACGCTGATGAGAAAAGCCATCCGGGAAAGCAGCTCTGGGGTGGGCCAGGGACAGCCACGCTTGGCAGGTGTCCCCAGCGGCCAGAGTGGTCCCAGTGACACCACATCCTAGAGACAGGCGCAAACACAGCTGCGCTCTCCCGGGCGGCTGGCGACGTGCTCCGGCCCGCAGCCGCGGTTCTGCTGCCATCTAGCCGTGYGCCGGCTGCAGCCGCCTCTCCCCGGCCTGGCGTACGGCCACTGCGCCCAGCGAGAGCCACACTGGGSCCTTCCCGGCCGCTGGGACCTCTGGGGTGCCCGCACTGGCACGCAGAAGGAAGATCTCGAAGCCCCCCATTGCTGTGGATTAGCTCCCCGCGCCTGCGCCCYCAGCGACGTCCGGGATGCGGCCCGTGGCCAGGGGTGGGACGGGCAGCCCTCCCGGGCGAGCGGGTCCCCGAGGAGAGCCGCCGCTGCAGACCTTGGACCCGTCCCCCCAAACGCCCCCGAGGCCGGTGCGTGTCCCTTCCGGAGGGGAGCGCTGCAGAGCAGGGCCACCGGCGCGGTCACGCTCCCACCGCCCTCACCTCAACGGCGCTCAGCTAAACAGCACAGCGCGCTTCGAAGGCACGCGCTGCTGCCCTGCCAGCCAGCGTCCTGCGGGGAGACAGCCGAGGACGACGTCTGGGGCCGGACACCCGGCGCAGACGCGGCAGCGGTCCGCGGGCCACCTAAGTATTTGCCTCGGCCATAACGGATGCTGCTGCGCCGGAGCCGTCCGTCCCTGGAGTGCTGCTCCAAGCCCTGCGTAGRCCAGAGAGGTAGGTCCTTGTCGCAYGGTGGGCGCTCTCGCAGACGACACAACCGCGCGGTGGCACGCCGGGCCRGATCACGGACCTTCACGGGCCCTTCCCCAYCCGTTTCCCCAGCAGCAAGACTCAAGCCTTACTTCAACTCTGAATTTGTGTCTTCTCCTTGGTGCTGGTGCTCACATGGTTGTTCATGCCACCCCACGTAGAAAACACAGGCCCATTTATTAACCTAGCAAGTGCCGGTCCATRAGGTTGGGTGACCTTGATTTCAGGTTTTAATGAGGACTCTTTGGTGGCCAACGTGGAAGGGAAGGTGGGAAAGGATCCCACTTCCCTTCCCAGCCCTGCCTCTGGTTTCTTGCTGCAACACTGGGGAAGATGATAACTAGTCTATGGGACAAATAATGGATCCGCTCTACTAAGCACTTATATTATTTACTACTGACAAACTATGGCCTCAGGCCCACCAGCAAATGACTTGATTTCAACTCTGCATGCTAAATTAACCCAAATTACAGGCCAAGTATGAGCTACCACAGATCAGTTGCTCCCCGCCCAGTTACTTTAATGGTGACTAAGCAATCTGGTGAGATACATGGACAGCAGAGCAGAGGTTATACAAATGCAAGATATTATTATAATTATTATAAATTACATATCACACTAGCTCATCTAAATACTATTGACTTTCTGTAAGCTTTTCAATGAATAAGGAAGATATTCGCTGGATTTCTATTTCCTATTTGATTAAAAATACACCATCTGTAATTTCCACATATGCTCAGGTTTCCTACAGCCCTTTCAATCCCTGTGTATCCAAGAATTGGAATTATGAGCCTGGAATTACTGCCTAAGCAGAACCTGTCCTCACTGGCCCTTGAGTCAGCAGCTTGCTGGAGCAAGCCTTTGGGAAACGCCAACGAAGCTCTTCCCATCTTCAGGGAAAAAGCATCTCTTTTGAGTAAAATTTGAAAATTTCTGACCTGCAGGAAATAGCTTTTCCAGAAATGAAGCATTCTTTTTCTACCTGAGTGGAGCAGATATTTATCAACATTTCAAGGGAATAGAAAGTTGCCAAAATGGTATATAAAAAAAATACARTAAAATGCATCATTTCAGCTGAAATTGAAGCATTTCAACAGTCATGACCTGCAACATTCACTTTCGACTTGTCTTTAACCTGTTGCTCAGCATGAGTTCATCAGCAGTTTTCTGTTGCAGCGAATGATCCCACAGATGAAGGCTTCGTTTGCTCAGTGCTGCCTGCTCACACCACATCCCTTCCTGYTGTCCCTTCCCTTGTGCCTGCCTCTCATGATGCACTGAGAGCCTCAGCAGAAGAGGTAGGCCTGGGGAGATCACATCACCTGCACATAGACATCTAACCTGCCTTGCCAGATTACCTAGCTGATCTGCTTTGGCTTCTGTGGCACCACTGGAGAGGCAGACAGACTCCACCAGAGGGAGAGTTCTGCACTGAATCATCATTTGGGGGAGTTTGATCTTCCTCCATGCTCCRTGTCATGGGTAATACAGCTGGGTTGCAGAATGCACTTTACAGAAGATTAAACTGCAGTGTACATCTGCAATACACTACAGTAACATTCAAGAGACCAACTGAAAACAGTTTTATCAAATGTAAACTAAATSTCATTTTTCTTTCATTTTCCCTGCTGAAAAAGAAAAAGAAAACATATTTTTTGCAGAAATGATCTTTTCCATTGGAATAGAAGATGTTCATATAAGAACTATGTTCTAACTAGTCGACCCTGGTGTAAATTACTGACACCATAGAGGTCCAAACCCTCATTGCTGTCTTTCTGGGAGTCTCAATAGCTACCAGGAAAGCACTCTGTGGGAATGTGCTTCGCACTGAGCATCTGCATCCTCTCAGAGCTGGGAAGAGAGCGATGGAAAAAGACTGAGATTTTTAATACACTGCTGAGACAACAGGTGCAGGTTCCCARATACATCGTCCTCCACAAAGCCTCAATCTGCTTGGGCTTGTGGGGGTGATTTGCAGCATTGCAGGACTTGGTGGTGAACAAAATTATCCTCCATCTCTGGAGTCCTAATGCCTGTTCCATAGTCCTGTATGACATTGGGCACCTAGATCATCACCCTTCTTTCTCAATTGTCCACTGGTAGTCTGGAGAGCCTCCAAGACCATTTATGTCTCTCTGATGTCAGGACACAAATTACTACCATTCAGACTTCCTCTGCAGCCAGCAGGATCTGTGTTCTCATCGATCCGTGACAAAGTAGCCCATTTTCTCAACATGAAATAACTCATCTCAGTTCTGCAGGCAGCAGTGTTTTGCCAAGTATGCAGCATTATCTACAGAATGCCAAGGTGTCCGTTTACACCAGAGGCCCACACCCTGCTGATGCCTCAGGGGTGAAGGATGCACTTAGTTACTCTGCAAACCTGTGTATCTTCTGAGAACTCAAAAAATGTGGGCAAGTTCTCTGAGGTATGTGAGCACTCCACTCAAGTCAGGCCAACTTGCTGTGTTCCAAGCACCCTTAGTAGTTAATCATCACATCTGTTACATCTTCCCTGTGAGAGTGACGGAGCACTGGAACAAGTTGCCCAGAGAGGTGGTGGAGTCTCCTTCTCTGGAGATCTTCAAGGCCTGCCTGGATGCAACCCTGTCTGCCATGCTCTAGGTGACCCTGCTGAGCAGGGAGGTTGGACTAGATGATCTCCAGAGGTCCCTTCCAACCTTACTGCTTCTATGATTCTATGATCAAGACCACACAAAAATCCATACCAGTGGCCAAATCAGTTTTGGGGCTTGTTTCAAGAAGCACTCAGGAGACAGAGTCCCTGTGAGTCAGTCCTACCCATACAGAAGGACCAAACAACACAAGAGCCTCCCACGGGGCTGTAGGAAAGACCATACAGCCTGTGTAATGTCTTGGGAGAGCTATGTCAATGGACACTTCAAAGGTGTCAGTGATGGGACAAGTCAGTAAACCCAGATTCATTCACTTCAGTTTTATGCATTTAGCTGAGATGTCTAGGTTAAAGCCTAGTTATATTTTTGTATTTCGTATAGGGAGTCTTGTGCCTACAGAGAAGAAATTTTAAGAGCCCAAAATTAGGTGGCATAAATCCAGACAGCAATGTCTTCCTTAGTCTTCCATAACATTCCTCTACGGCCGCTCTACTCCTCTCAACAGCTTGTTGGCATCAAAATCAAGCAGCGATCACTGACAAGTCATTAYTGTTCAGCTCCTTGCCATTCCATTTGAAACATCTAGTTGCTGCATTTCTCCCACCCGTGGAAAGTTCCTGCTGCTCCTTCCTTGTCCTCTAATATCTTCTTGCCTACCTGCTGTAGCTGCTGGATTTGGCCTCGAACCATTTTTACCAAGTGGAGACTATGAGGTGCTGAACAATAYGTAATATCACAGTAGTAAATACACAATGACACCTGCTCTAAATGTCCATTTTCTGCCTAGTTTAAATTAGTTAGTTTTTAATAAAGAAAAAAMTGCTGCAGAATTTGAAGCCCCTGCTTCAACTTTCAAGCTCATCCTGCTGTTGGCTCAGTGGAGATGCAGGGCTGAGCACAGTGAAGCAAGGTGGAAAATGGCTTTCCACTCTCATAGATTCAGTACTTTTTCTCCTCCCACAATGGAACAAAAAGGGTTTCTTCACATTTGCAAATGAGAGAAAATGAGATACAAGTTAGGACAGGCAATGRCCATAAGAGCCCTCCTCTGAGATGGAGATAGCTATGGTCAAGTGCCAGGCTTGGTTTTAGACAGAATAAAGTATTAAATGTCCTAAARCTCTGTAATCCAGACTATTAAACTGTTCCGGGATTATTCTGATCCTTGTTTCAATTTGGACCTGAAAAATCTTTTCCACTAAAAATGGCAAATTGCCATAAAAATTCTTGCTTGATAAATCACCCCTTTCTGACAGAATTAATTTCTTTGGAGATTTTCCAGCCACCTGTAATATTAACACTATTGGAAAGCCTGTAGGCCTTTCTGCTTGACTGAAAACACCAGTTCTGTTGAAATCAATGGCAGATGTTACCCAGTGTGAGATACATTCGTAAACTGAAGTAAGTCCAATGGCTTGGAAGACTGTACAGCAATGAGAAATCATTTCATGCCAAACTCACAGTATCACAATCTCACTAACACACAAGCTGCAGACACACCTTACGCTTTATGCTCTCAGGCAATCTTTTCTGGCCAAACAAGTTATACTCGTATTTGTTTTCCAATATCTTTTTAATTTGCTGGCACTGACGAAGCTAAAGAGATACTTGTGAACAAGTAGGGCTCGATTCTCTTCTGGACTGGAGCAGCACCCTGTCAGGAGGGAGATACCAAGCTCGTGACTGGAGCTCCATGCAGAGATGAGTAGCTCCAAAATGGACGATGGTAGCAGAGATGTAATCTAGAGGACTTGAACCCAGGCCTGTGATTTACGGGCTGTGGTGATATTGGAGCTGCTGAGCCCTCTGTGGTGGATAGGTGGATGACTTGTTTCTCTGGGCCCAAATCAGATGAACTTAACATAGATCAAAGTCACCTTCAAGGGCTTTGAAGCTCCTATGCTGTAGCATTGGGCAATTCAGTAGAGGAAAGTTTAATTCACATTATCTTCCCTGTCCTATGAGTGAGTCTGGGCCAATATTCACCACCTGAGTACTGCTTAGCCTTTTTACCTCTTTGTCTAGCCATGGACATTAGGGCTCCTGTCACACACATTGAGCTCCYGCAGATCTGAAAGGAATGTAGACTCTTCTGGAGGAGGTTCACCTGCTCAAATAGAGGTATCTGCAAATGCAGGTGCATACATCAGGGATAGTCACCTCAGGCTTTCTATATGGTCTCTGSAGGAAAACAGTCCCCTTTAGAGAGAGATTTTTCTTGTTGTAAAGAAGAGGTCCAATGAATGGCATGCCAGAAGAGTGAGCTTTTCCCTATCAGATGTAAAGGAAGCCAAGGTGACTTGCCAGATGCAGGCACTATGGATCAGTCACACCCTTCTCCTCTTTAGTCACAAACTCCAGCCAACCTTGGGAGCTTTTCAAAGGTGAAAGAGAGCAAACAGCATCAATCCCTGCAGGGCAGCAGGTGCTTCAGAGCCCTGGTTCTCTACGCATATGAAGACCTCCCTTCCCTTTCTTCACTGATCCTTTCCCACCTCAGCCCAGTCCATTACTAAGTAGGTGACAGTCTGAGAGTGTAACTCACTGCTTAGGCAATGCATCTACTGTGTGAGTCCCTGCTTTTGGAGCACGGTCAGTGTAAGCCCCAGCAGGGAGTTAAGGAGCCCTTTGCTGCTTTTCACCTGCTTGGTGACTACAGGCATGTAGAGTTTCTTTGTAAGAGGTGACAGGTGGATTGGTGTCCTGGTTCTATACAGTTTAGGCACTTAAATCCTGCCTCCTCATGSTGCCTCAGCTGCTGACAGCATTTTTCATCCTGCCGTGATGTGATTCTTCTGTACTAAAGTGGCTCATCATGCTTCATCCCACTAGTAGCTGCATCTCTCAAAAATGAAATGTCCCCTTTCAGCACATACAGAGCTGCCTGTAACTTCCCAGCTTTCACTACATATTCTGTAGTTTAATGAATTAACTCTTTTAAAGTGCTTTGAGAGAGGAAATGTTTTAAAGGTACAAAGGGTCATTAATAACAGATGTCAAGTCATAACAAAGGACAGCTGTGCTTCTGTGACTTTCTTGATTAGTCAAGAGGTCTATGGGTTGCACTATCTCATTTGGAAAGCATGACAGAAATTCTGATACAAGTTCTTCTTTGGAAAAGTAACTTTTATTTTGTTAAAGCCATACATTTCCAAGGATAGAATAAAGCTCACAAGCCATAAGTCATGCCCAGATAAGGATAATCTCAAACAATAGTTAGTTTGTAGCAGGATGTTGCTTGTTCTGTAATAATTAATCAGTGTTTTAGGCARATTTCCTATTGCCTGCTCAGACACGCAGCACAGGATAAAAATGACCTGTGCTGGTTGTAGTTTTCAGCATTTGAAATCTGAGCRTATTAAAACAATTTTAATAATATTGCCCAACAACTACCCAAATCCTACAGTGGTGCAGCCTCTTAGAAGTAAAAGACTGTCCACTCCACAATCAGAAGACATGGTTGCAGTATGGAGACATGCTCATGGGCTGGCCTGAACCTAGCTAGGCTAAGCATCAATGGTGATGGAGACGTAGTGAGACAGACCTCCAGGTGCACTAAGGCATCTCATCCTTGCTGCCCCTTAGTGTGTGAGCTCCCACGTCACTGTGACCACAGTACACTGGACATGCTGGGTCATTCTGGGATAAATAGCCAGGGAGGGGTTGTGGCTAAGGCCATGCGTAAGGCACAAGAAAGGCAGCAGTGTGCAAAGCAGCTGTCTCCTCCCTGACTCTAGGGCTGCACTCGACAGATGCTAGGTCATCTCTAGAGGCTATGGGGACCTGGCTCTCCTATGCTGACACCTGAGTCACAGCTTCTGGCACTTGAGCTTGTTGCGCTCCTGCCTGGAACTGCTGTCACATACCCTGAGAGGAGAGCTCCGTTTGCAACAGGATGTCACTCTACTGCTGATGCACCCCCACTCCAAAAAAAGAGTGGAAATCCAGATCTGTCAAGACCAGACTCAACAGCTGGCTCCATGGCAAGGAAGGCACATTCAAGTATGCAAAGATGCAATGCTTGATTTGGAAAGAGTTTTCCCAGGCAGCCAGGGCTGTTTTCTGCTGGCTGGGAGCAGTGACCTGGGACTTGCCCCTTGCACCCAAAATCCCTGTACCAAGAGCTTCAAGGCAAAGGACTAATTCATAAAACACTGCACCTGATTAGACCCCTACTGGCACACAGATGTTGCCCAGCCTTTGGAACGAACCCAACACTGCTGGCAAGAAGACCTTTCCTTCTGCACAGACTTCCCCCTCACAGCCCTGCCCTACCAGYATGCCTCCCCCTGAGAGCTAGACTGTTTGGGCTGAGATGACTGAGAATCTATGGTTCTATGATGAGCTGCTCTCTAACCTCGTCAGCCCAGAGTTTCCCCACTGCTGAGCAGCTGCTAGCAACATTGCTGAAGGGTGTGTTACCTGGTAAGGAAGGGTCAAGGCCAGGGGCCGTGCATGGCCTTGTTGGACTCCTGAATGCCTTTCTCACACTCTGAGTCACGTGCTGAGGCTGTCAGCCAGACCAAACGCTGCTGTGGTCACCAAGAGCAGAGTGTCTTCCCACAGACAGAGCTGTAGCAAGAAATGAGCACTCCTTCCCCTAATCCCTATCTGATGGAAAGAGGGAGCAGAGCTGAGGGAAGCCCTGGGGAATGGCAGTGCCACTKTGCCCTTCTCCTCTATCAGCATGTGTTTCTTCTCTCATCTGTGGCTGTGAGGCTGGGTCTAGCTAATCAATGACTGTTCCCTGCAAAGTCTCCACACACACCCCAGCTCTGATGTCCCAGACATGGGGAGTGCCCAGGAGTCCCCAGCTCACATCAGTGAGGACTGCATTATTTCTGGTGAAGCAGTGAAGAAGAGGGGTTGTGTCTCCCCCCTCCCCCAACATAAATAAGCCTGCTTGTGGAATGAGTTATGGGCTAACTAGGGAGGTAGTTATGCAGTAGGGTGAGYGCTGTGCCCTAGATCTCCCTTCTGCCTCTCCATGCTCTTGACAGTCAATAATACTCACATGAGAAAGGGGCGACATAACAATTTTTTCCTTTCTCTGGTTTCAGAAAACGAATAATGAAGGGAGATGCCCAAATCTACTAGAGGCTTTGCTGCTAGGACTCAGGCTCAGCTGGGCACTGCTGATTACTGCACCTGTGAGAGCCACATGGACGCTTCCCCTTGTCTTGGGTGGCAGAAAACCTCTGCCCTGCCACATCAGTGCTGGCAGGACTTCCAGGTGTGATTAACCTGTCACGAGCATCCTATTCCTTTTGCTGTTTCCCTCCTGATTCCAGGACTAACTTTCTCAACTACCTCATGCCACAGGTCTGGTTCCTTAGATTAGCTCCACTCCCTTCTCCTCTATCAGCATGTGTTTCTTCTCTCATCTGTGGCTGTGAGGCTGGGTCTAGCTAATCAATGACTGTTCCCTGCAAAGTCTCCACAAACACCCCAGCTCTGATGTCCCAGAGATGGGGAGTGCCCAGGAGTCCCCAGCTCACATCAGTGAGGACTGCATTATTTCTGGTGAAGCAGTGAAGAAGAGGGGTCACACACAGCACCAATGGGAATCACGTGCTCTCCTTAGCACTGAGCCCTGCCCCACTCTGCAGGCTGCCTGCTCTCCAGGTAGAGTCTAGCCCTCAGTGTGAAAGCAGCATAATTCCCCTATGCGCTCCACACGCATCTCCTCTCCCATGTTCCTTGCATCCCTGCAACAAACTGATTTTGCCAATTCAGACAAGTGAGAAAGAGCTACTTTTCCTCCGTCCTGGAGGAAAATGTGGGAGGATCATTTTCTCTATGCAAGCACTTTCAAGGCATACCTAAGAAGGATGACTGCAACACTGCTACTTTCAAGCCTGGGTATCATCTCACAGAGATCTCAGGCACATAAATACTGCTGTATATTTGAAGCGTCAGCTCTAAAAGGAGACAAGACAGGCTGGTAACTGAAACATGGACATCTGATTCAAAGCCAAAAGCATGACTCATGCCTCTTTTCTGGGCTTTGGAGCAGGCCAGCCAGAACAAGGACTTCAGGATTTAGACCTTTAGTGGTCACCAGAGAGCAAGGAATAGTTCAGAGAAAGTGAGCTTGATATGGCTAAGGGAAAGTATTTTCCCACTACATGAAAGAAATGACATCTGGTATTTCCTCAAAACAAGATCCACGTGATTTCAGCTGCCTTGAAAAGCCAAGGCTTGAGAACTATAAAATACACCCAGCCTAATTCTTCCTTGGGCTCCACCAGTGGAACCCCAATGAAATGAGCAGTACAACAAACAACAGAATTCAGCCCTATGTTCCCTCCCCACTGCTTACCACTCCCTACCATTTCCCAGTCCCTAATTCTTGTGCCCTTAACATCCTTTTCCTTTCTCCAGATTTAAGAAAACCCTTTACAACTAAAATCCTCCCCTTACTACCACCTCCTCCCTGACAGGAAGGAGGTTCTGTAGAGTTCACTGCCAGTGCATAGGTCTCAGTGTTATCTTAGTTGGAAAGAAATAACCTTGTACCACATTTAGAGTGTATCTCCCAGAGGAAGCAACTTGACATTTGCAAACCACAGAAACTGTGACCCACACTAATAAAGCTCAAATACTTTACAATAGATAGAACTTAAGTTACAATGGTGGTGTCCCCTGGTGAAGTTACCTTGGCCCTCCCTGTTACTCCCCAATTTGTTCATTATTGTTAATGTCACTGCAATAAATATCAGAACAGAATTGACAGCATTTGGCCACGTATCTTAAAGCATTACCCAACTCCTCTTTCACTTTTTGTCTTTGCAGCTTTGATTTCTATCCTTATCAGTCATCAGAGGAGCCCTTAGGGACAAATCTTTTGGCTATGCGAGCAGCAAGGTAGTAAAAGCCATGCAGAAGGGTGACCGTGGCATCAATAACCAGCGAGAAGATGCCACCAATCCCAGTGGCTATGTCTTTAAGGACGGAGGGAATGGCACAGATGGAGTAATAAGGGAAAGCAGCGAGGTGAAAGACAAATCCCATGGGGATGCTCAGGATCTTGTAGGTGAAGATTGCAACATCTTGAATAATTCCCAGAAAACCCTGCAGGATGTTGATGCAGACCTTCCCCACATCACAGGGGATGCTGATTAGCACCATGCTGATCTCTGTAAGGTAGAAAACCATCCCATTCCACAGGCTGTAGATTCCATCCAGAAGAGTACTGCCAATTCGCTTGACAATAAGCCACAGCAAATGAAACATGAATTTCACTAACTCCACAAAGATATAAATGAGGAGTTCCAGAAGTTTGATGAAAGGAGTGGCAATGATGCCAGCCACTTTTCTCACTAAGCCACTGTCTTTGGCCTCCTGGTTGTCACTTGTTCCTGCTTGCTCTCCAGACCGGATCTGAGTAACAGCTTGCAGTATTGCTTCCGTTTTCTCCTGCTTTTGGTTATCTTCACCACAGTTGCCCTTGAACAACTGAACTCCTGCTAGAAACTGCTTCTCCAACTCTCCCACTGCTAGGTCTGCCAAACTGTTTTCATCTTTCACTTTCTTTACAAGTCCTAAAGACCATCCCTCTGGAGCATCACAGCATGCTGCTAGCCAGAGGGTCTCTGGCACTGACACCTTGCCATTAACTTGGATGTTGGAAGGAATAGCACCTGCGAGGAGATACAGGTGATCCTTCTTGGAACAATGAGGGACCAGAGCCTGCTCCACTACCCTCCTGATGTCTCTGTGCCAGCTTTTGCTGAGAGATGGGCTCATAGGGACAGCATTCGTGAGTGTGTAAGTGGCGACCTGGAAATCTTTCTCATTAAGAAAGCTCGGATTCAGCAGCCCTCTTTCATAACCAGAGCCCACATAGTCCAAGCTCAGGGCTTGATTTGTGCCAAGGTTAGCCACAGAGTCAACGATATCAGCTTCATGCATCATCTCCTGCAGGTCACTTTCTGGATCATCTATCTGAAAGAGCAGAGAGAAACATTACTGGATGCAATTTATTTTCCTAGAAAGCAATGTGTAAAATAGACCATGAAGTGTATTGTTCATCATGACTGCTACTACACACTGTTCTTCAGATCACATCCTGTACTGTTTCCTTATTTTCTTTCAGTATTTCAGAGGTGCATATGCTGTACTCATCTGTCCTGCTAAGCACATAGGTGTAGGGCAGAGATGCTTACAGTTCTCCACTTTGGTCTGCAGCACAGCACAGCCTGCAGAATTTCATCAGCCATTTTGCACTAAGCCTCTAACTTGTGCTTATTCTAGAAGATACTTTTAAGAACAACAGATGGTTTGATTTAGGGCCACAGTCAAACCACCTACGATGGTGGTACCTCCAACTCACGAAGGCACCTACTGTGGCACCTTAAAATATGAATGAGCTGAACTGTCAAATCCAAGCAATAAGGAAAGAAAACATGATTTTTAACACATCTAGAGAAGACATTTAGCCCTATATAAGAAGCCTGAACCAAATAGGGCAGCATGGCTGGTGATCTGGATTGTCCTTCACAGTTCTGAATGCAGACACTGCAGTGAGCTTGTAGGGCTCTCTTAGGGCTTGTCATTGACAGTCTGAACCCCACCCTTAACAACCGCATACCTCCCACGGGCAACACGGGCAGGGATGCTGTCACCCTGGGTCCTCGCTGAAATCTATGCTATGTGCTTGTTTGTCATTCCTGTGCCATGGAGTTGGAAGTAGTAATTGTTGCACCAGTCATCCCTTCTTGAACCTTACAGAGGGTTGTGTACCAGGAGATAACAAGCAAGGGAGCAAGAGCTCTTAAATACTATGGTGTACTGAGATCTTTCTCAGAAGGCTGCAGCTCTGTCTGCCCCCCAGTCACTCCTTTTTGACACTGTCTCCAGCCTTTCCAGAGGGGTGTTCTAGACTGTAATTTTCTTCCTCAGATTAAAGGTAGAAATTGGTTGGTAGAAATTCAGGAGTACAGCCTGCCTCCGTAGTTACTGCCTCATGTGGCATCTGCTTAAAGGCCACAGCCCTGAACTCCCAACGCTGTGCTCCTGCTCCAATCTGCTGTCTTTGCTCCTGGCCTAGAGACTGCTTATTGCACTGTATAATACATATTTTGAAAATGAATATGGCAGACAGTTCATATTCTGCTTTGAATCACTCTCCACTCATCCTTCCTGGTCCCTCAGCTCCTCTGTAATGCACTTAAACAGACGGTTCCCAGCATTTATATCCTTGAGATCTTTCATAGGGTTTGCACCCTCTTGTTACCCCAGCTTCTTGCATTATGTCTTGACAGCTATTAGGCCTATGCCAGCTTCTACTGAGAAATAGTGTAAAAGGGACAGTGCTAGTGAGCGTACGTAGCTATCCATCATCCTCATTGCGGAATTGGAGTTTTGGCTGGCCTCTTGCAAGCCAAAGACTCAGCCTAGACTGCAGCCTAGACTGCATTCTCTGCCCTGAGGCTAGTCACAATGCCAACAATATTAGCCATTTCAGAGGGCCGCATTACACCCATTTGCCTGCTAGATTTCTAGCACTTTGTTTTTAAGCATCTAGTGCACATCACTACAGAGCTGGAAGGATCATAGGCCTGACCCAGGCTAATGACTCTACATACTGATGCACAAGTCTTAGTTTTTCTAAATGCACCACTTAAGAAAGAATTATTCTGTACTTCTGTCTTATTTTGCATCCTCTTCCTCATGTCCCCAGCCTCTCTCTAAGGACTGCAGCTGTCTCATAAGGCCAGATTTGTTGAGTTGCACTCCATAAAATCACAGCCCCTTCCCAGGCTTCCCCAGTTTTCTCTGTTTTGACAAGATGACAGTGTTGTGTCATGGGATGGGGGATGCACCTGGTGCATTTAATCACACAGTATACACGAGGTGGGAGCGGGCACAGCTGCTAGGCCCTGTCTGGGAACTGCCTCTTGTACCAAGGCCCCTTTAAGCATACTGTCATTTCAGGGGCACTCATCCATATACTTGCTCCCATTGCAGATTAGTGCTRCAGCCTTCTTGAAAAATTAAAGAAAATGATGGAGGGAGACTGAGGTGCTGTACCAGCTCTGCCTTACTGAGGAGATTCCCAGCCTACATTAAGCATACGGTATAAACTTAAATTTCTCTGATTATGAGCTAGTGCATGGGGAGTTTAAGATGCCTATTTAGTAAATATATCTCCAGTTACCTGCTTAGCTGCAAGATTGCCCATACCATTGGACTGTTTAGGTGCAATTAAAAAAGAACATGAAAAATGTGGCCGTGTGTTGCTCATACATCAGAAAACAAAAGCAGGCTGTAACATCACTAAGGGCTGATGCTTTACAGTAACTCATACTATGCTTTGCAGCAGCTTGTGTTATTGAGCTTTTTATGCCTCCTCTGATAGAGCCCCAAGGGCAAGCTGTCTCCGGCACTATATCTAATCTGCATGCAAGCTGCCTTTCCTCACTGACTCAGAAAGCTTTTGGATTGTGGCACAGGCAAAGTATGTCTGCATTCATGTAGTCAGCCACGAATCTACCTGTCCAAAGAATCTGCAAGAGGGCAAGATCCAAGCAGGTGTGTAAGCACCTTACTCTTCGGTGGATTTAAGATTAAATTACGTATCTAGATACCTGTATGGATCTGAGTCCAACCACCTAACAATATCATATGTATTTATCCTTGCAATAAGGATATTAGGCCAACCTAACCACAAGGTGAGGGTTGCCATTGTACAGAAGGGGCAGAGGAGGATTAAAGGTATATTTCCATTACAGGCAACAGCTTGACTGAAAAATTGAGGCAGACTTATAGAAGTTATGCCAGCTAGTTTCAGTCAACTTTCTACATTTAACAACGCAGGACACTGTTATCTCCCACCTTCCCTATCTTAGTACTTACGATCCCTGGCAAACTTCAGCATCCCACTCCACAGCTACTACCTCAGGTATGCTTACATCTTTGATTGCAGTGGGCATATTTCATCTAGCCTCAGTGTGTGACTCATTTCCTAGGGACTAGGCACAATGCATCTTACACTAAGATTTCTGTTGTAGGAAGCTCACGAGTTGCCCCAGAAGCACCTGTTTCTCCTGACCACCAAGAGAGATGAGAAGAGTAGCTCAGATGCAAACTTCTGTGGTGGAAAGGGTCTGTAGCTGGATGACACAAAGCCCACCTCGGTCATCTAGCTCATGGTAGTCTGCAAGTAAATAAATTGGCAAGGAGACTCATCCAGCTTATTGTATTTTAGGATAGAAAAAGCAGCTCCAGAGTTCTCCACCCCTCAATAAATGTGTGGCATAGCAGGTTTTCAAAACCAGGCCTGGGGCGTCGCATGAGTATCCTGCTCATCAGACTGACTACCCTTTCTGCTTTCTAATTTTCACGATCTTGGTTGCTGAATTAATTCACAGTTTCCAGCTGCCAATCAGCAGTGGGTGGTGCTGACATTCCTCTCGTTTCCCATCCAATTACTGCCTCTGTGCTACATTTGGYGTTTGTTTCTTGGACGCACATTCCTGAGGAGGTAGGCATGCAAGAAGTGAGACAGTGTCCTCACGACTTACATCATCATCTATTACAAAAAACCGTGTGACAACCCTTAGTCAGTCATCAGTCTGCATAGAGCATTTTTATAGTGATTTTTTTCTGCTTGCTGCATCTCTGCATGTGTGGGTGCACGTGCATGTACGCAAAGACGTGTCACTGTGCAGTTAATGTCTGTTTGTACGTGACTATCCCTGTTTTCAATTAGGAAGTTATTCAGAAAATAGCCGGGGTATCCTTTTTGGGTTGYGTTGCAGAGCAGGTGTTGCAAAGTGTTCCTTTTACCGACTATCTGAACTTTTTGAATTATCTGACTTAGCCATGATAAGAACATACAGAACAGGTGTAAAATCTGTTCCCTGCTTTCTCCCTTCCAGAACCTGCATAATGGATGCCTGAGAGATGTGTATGTGCTTTTTTTCTTGAGAGACTTCTTCTGGGAAGTTTTTTAGTCCTGATATCTTCATCTGACACATTCCTCTGCCAAATTGCTTCCCTTAGTTTTCTTTCTCGGCCTGCAGCTCCTTCACTGAACTACAGAGCTGCTATCTTTCACCACAGAGGTATCTGTATTTCAGTGATGGGTGAAAGGGACTCCAGCACATACTGACAAAATGAAAACTACAGCATGRTCATGTCACTCAGTATGGTTCCTTCATCCAACTGTGTGAGCTGGAAGGCCAAATCAACTGCACAGAAAACTTATATCCTGGCATCTCCTGGCTTTGGGGTGCTGGACTCCTTTCACCCATGTTCTCTGTATGCAATGTATCATGGATCAGCCTGAATATGAGCCTCCACTGCTCACTAAAGGCATGGTCCTTTTGAATGAGAAAKAAAATGGAGTGGCCTGTCCAGCCACTTGACAGCTTTGCTCCTGCCTTCGTCCCATCTCCATACTCTAGTAGGTGGGTCTACAGCCAACAGCTAGGCCATAAGGACTTGAACATGCGATTAGCTGTGAGCAAATTTTCTGAGTAAATATTTTAAATCAAAATAAGAATGGCTTCCAACCCCTAGGACTATACCGGGGAATTTAGTGTAAGAAGGATGAAGATGATCTTTGCTCTGCCCTCCCTGTTCCCCTAATGATGCCACGTGATGCRATACAGGTGCTTTCAGTCTTACGGCTCAATAAAGATGTCCCCCATCCACAATACAGCTTCCTCTAAGCTGGCCATACTGGCATCTTACCCTGTRGTTAAAGGCTAAATCTTGCTTAGGAAGCATTTCCACAGGTAAAGCATTTTTGCCCAAAGCTCTCTGGTCCTCAGTAAAGCTCTGCATCTTGTCTGTCTAAATTAGGAGTCAGATATGTGTAGTGATGGTGCATCCTTCCAAATAAGAACAATGGTTTGGGTTGAAAAAGAATAAAACAAGCAAGCAAGATTGAGAAGGAGGCAAAAGAATCCAGGGGACTTTTCTTGTTTAGTAGAGATCAGATTAGCTTGCTCCATGGAAGAAAAATCCTCAAAGCTCTCAGTTTATTCACACTATGACTGATCAGTATGGCCTAAGTCAGACAYCTGTAACAGGGAACAGATCCACAGTAACCCATAGGGTTATACTACTGTAAAGTCAGAGCAACTAAAGGTAGAGCCTAGCAATAATTTTTGAGACTCAGGTAGGTTTCTGAAGCAAGAATTGTAAGAAYTGAAGCTCAGGTGTTAGTGGGTGCAAGGTATTGGGGGTGATCACTAGATGAGGGGTGAAGATAGAAGTGGCAAGGGACAGAGTGAGCTGGCTGCAGAGAGGTATTGGAGACCTTGTAGGAAACCTGCTGTGAAAGGACTTTGAGGAGTTTAAAGAGCAGAAAAGGCGTTTGAACCTGCATGACTGCAGAACTCTGGTGAGTCAGACTGCAAGGAGCAGGAGGAGATATGGTGGCTAGAGGTGGCGATGGCTATCAGTAGCTGAGGCAAATGGGAATGGATCTCATCTTCCCACTTTGCCTTGCTGCCTCCACTGCACAAACAGCAGATGTTTATTTGTCTAGGTCTTTGCTCTTTAAAAATTCATCACATTTTCTCATCCCCATAATGGCAGAGTCTGCAGAAAGGCTTTCCTCTGTCTAAAAAGAGCAAGCAGACCCCTCCTACAGGCATCTGCAAAGTGGAAGAAAAGCAGATCAGAAGCCCCCCAGGAACTCCTGCAATTAAAAATCCAGCCCTGAGATCAGGGAGATGGTCCAAGGGGAAGAGAGGGGTTATAGATCCCTGCCTTCACTTCCTGCAACCTTGTTGGAGGTGTTTAAAGCCTTCGTATTTCATCACCCCAATAGTAATTTAACARTAGCCACTCTTTTGGGACAAGGATGAGCTTTGATTCTAAGTATGTAGAGCCTAGCACATGAGGGCCCTGCTCACAACACACTGTTCTAATACCACGACTGTTTATGGTCTAACAGAGCACCGTCATGTGCTGCCAATCTTTCTTGAGCTGAATAGACAAGGATAGCTTGGTGTTTGCTACAATATTCTCCATGCTCACTGCTGAAATAACTACAATACTGAAAAAAAAAAAAAAAAAAAAAAAAAAAAAGTAAATTGTGCTTGTCCTCTTAGGAGACAAGCAATTTTTTAAGGATTGCTTTTAAATACAACAGCCTGAAAGACCTGGTTAAACATGTCAGGGGAGACAAAAACCACTGAGGCAGCAGTGATATTCTCTTTATACTGCACTCTTCTGACTTGACTGAAACATTTCTATTCCAGGACACAGTAATTCACTTCCCTATCCAGTATCTGCAACACAGGGACACAACAAAAAGCTGCCGTGTCAACTTGGTGAGCCACAAATATCTGTTTTATTCCTGTGCAGTGAAGCTAAAGAGCACTTATCAACACTGGGATCATGCTGGCAACCAAACTTTAGCTTGACACTGAAATGTTTAACCCTATTATCCACCAGCAGTGCTCCCTGACTGTGATAACTAGCTAAACAAGACAAACGGATCCTACAGGGTAAGAGATGATTTTCTTTTCCCCTCACATTCCATAGTGCATGCGGCAGCCTCTTAGTTTTCATTAAAAGCTCCATGGGACAAGGAACTATTTGTTCACTTCCAAGCACAAAAATAAGTTGGTTGTGGTAAATTAACACCAAAAGGGGGTTCCACAGGCTCTTCACTCCTTCGCAAAATCCCATCCCCAGCTAATATCTTCACCCCAGAAGAAATGTTCCTAAGGAACATATGCTTTACAGCAAAGGAAAGGCTGACTTACCTGCGGTTCAACCAGCCAGTCCTCCTCCCCATTTTGGGCTGGTTTTGTATACTTAAAAGCTGAATAAAGAGGGATTTTGTCCTTAGTACTGTAGAGGGTTGCAAAACGTGGCTCCTTKTTATACAGCTGACAGATTTTCACATGGAATGCCTCGGTAAATCCTTCTGGTGGGACTTGTCCAGGGAAGAACACATTACATTCAGCAAAACCAGTTTCATCCTCTCCAACAACTCTGCCGTGGGAAAAGCCTAGGAAAACGGAGAGGCAAAGCAAAAATAAAATTGACGTCTTCATGGTCCACTCCCTTGAGCTGAGGGAAGCCCTATCTGTCTCTGCTGGATTCAGCAAAGGACCTGTGCTCTGAGCCCATGCAGCAGCGAAGCCAGAAAGCGTCTGGAATTCGGGTGTAGTGTACAAGGGAAATGAAATATGAAACCACAGCCGTTCCCTTCAGGGAGCGAACGCTTTCTGCAGGCAGCACATTGTGAAACCAAACGTGTGTGAGGCTGCGCTGAGACACGCTGCAGACACCAACTGCCCCGGGGAGACAATGCCAAGCAATCTGAAATCATCTGGGCTAATTTGGAAGAGGAGGAGGGAACTCCATAGCAGTGTAGGTCTATAGCTGAACAGCACCAACTGTCCAGGCTGGAGTCCAGCACTGGCAGGGGTGTGGTATGCTGCATTGCAGCAAAGTCCCCAAGAGTTTTGGCTGACACAGCCAGAAGTCTTCCCGGGGCTGCCAGGGGGATGCTGCAAAGTCAGATCCACTACCCAGAAGAAGGTGTTAGCTGCCCTCTCCAGCCACAAGCCTGGCAAAGAGAGAGGGAGAAAGAGGAAGAGAGAGGTAGTAGGATATTAGCACTACTGACAGTCCACTTTGCCTGTTCTGGGGATATCTGTCACCACTATTCCTGCCAGCCATGTGCTGCAAAAGAGCCTGGGGAAACCATTATCCTCCCATCTCTCTTGAAGCTGTGCAGGGCATCCAAAATCCTCCTGCAGAGCAGTATCACCTCACCTTGGCAGAACTGCCCTCAGAAGAGATTAACAAGAGGCAGAAAGATAGACTCGCAAACCACACACCCCTAATCAACGCACATCTCTGAATGTTTTAGCCAAATATATAGAACTAGCAAAAAAAAATCTGCTTAAAGGGAATGAAACCACTCCTCTGCAGTTATGACTGACAGAGGTATTACTTGCCCAGTGAATAGCTGCTTTTGACACCTAGGTTACTTCCAGGTAAAAGGCTGTGAGTGACAGTCACTGTGTGACTTCAGTGAGTGGGAGAATTAACATTTTCAGAACAGCAGGGACAGAGAGGAGACTATAGAGTATTTCAGAAACAAGAAAATATGCAATCCCCCCCCCAATAAGTTAGATATGATCAGATGTATTGCCAACAACTTCCTCCCCCCACCTTAAAAAATCCTAGGTGCCAATAACGTGCAGGTCCCTTTTAGACAACCCTGTTTTATACCACTACCATGATTTCCAAGACCTCCAAGTGCTACAAACCCACAAGCACTCTGCAAACAAGGGAAGGAGTAGCCTATACTGCCAATGAAGAAACAGGACAGAGAGCACTTCAAATGACTGGCCATTGCCAGAGAAAGAGCCTGTAAAAGAGCTAAAAATAGACTGAACTCCAAGACTTTACGCGGAGATGACTTCTAGAAGTACCAAGGCAAGGAAATACGTCAGCACCTTTTAATGTGATGTTATCAGCCAGGGGAGACAGAGGCAGGCTGGACAGGCTAGGGAACAACAGGAAATGTGGTAAGTGGGCTTGTTTTGTTTTCAGACAGATGCCTGGCCACCTAACCCTGACAGAAAGAGTTAGTCACATTCAGGAAAGATGATGGAAATGAGAATGCAGACACAACCTGACCTGAAGACAGCAGCTCCAAAACACAGGCTCAAAATGTCATTTTCCTGGACATAAAAAGGCTCCTGGGAAATGAAGAATTGAAGCTAAATCCGAGCAACTAGATGCTGATCTGATCCCAGCTTTGCAACTGTCCAGGCGGCAGAAGAAAATGTTCTCCTGAGTATTGTAAGCTCTATTCCCAAGAAGAACTTAGGTCTGGTAATCCTTTCAGACACCTACTCCAAGAGTGAAATGCATTATCCCAGGTTAGGCATGGTACCAGGGTAAAGGCAGAATGATTTGTCTCTAGATAGGTATGCCAGCAACCAATATGCRATGTCTTCAACCAGGGAACACTAACATCCTGCCTCTTTCCTGAACTTAGGCATCAACCAGCAAGTGGGCAGCCCTCAACTCAGTGGCCTCAGACTCTCATTTCCCAAGAAAGCTGGCATAAAGCCATAGTCCTTTACTCCCCACTTCTATTTTCTCTCTAAGCTAAGCCCTATTTCCAGGAGAAAACTCARGGTTTGTCTGGCCAGTTTCTATTTAATTTAAGGTAGTGTTGTGACCCTTAAGCATAGGGCTGTAATATGTGTTTTTGTTCTTGTTAAGGTCACTATTGCTAAAAAGATCAAGTGCTGCCATCATGGTTGGGACTCTCTGTGCCAGGCAGATAAGGGCCGAAGGACTGCCTTGCCCTGGGAAGATTACACTGTCAGCCAAGGGCTGGCAGAGGAGCTGAACAAGAGTGAGAGGATGCACATCAGCATTTCAGAAAATTCTGTGCTCCTGTGTCCTATCTGCTATCAGGCACCTTTACAGACATCACAGCAAAAGGGAGTATTAAGATCAGATATGAAAGAATGGCCTGAACCACCGTTAAGGCTGTTATGTGAGACAAGCAGAAGGGCCCGGGGAGAACGTACAAGGGGTTGGAAGTGAGCCATGCAAGACGGAGTCCGGCAGCGCRGCCTCACTGGACCCAGGACCTGCCTCCTCCACACGACTGAGAGGAGTAGAGTGCCACAAACACAAGGGGGCTGGCTGTGAAGATGACTACCTGATGTTTGAGGTAACCTGAAAGAGGGAGCCCATGGAGAATGTGAAGGGGCAGGTGATGTGGTCAAAGGGACAGGTGAGCTGTCATTGATCATAGAATCATAGAATCATAGAATCAGTAAGGTTGCTAATGAAGACAACTGTCCTCTTCTTCCCCAAGGGTATTAGGCACCAAAATGAATGTCTTAAAGATGAGAACATTTCTCTAAAAGTTTGTGTGAAATGAACCTGAAAAAACATGTCAGTATTCAACCCCCCTGCATCAACAAGAAACTGCCAGGCTTGCTTGCCTGCTTTCCCACACTGAGCCTCCAGCCCTGTCCCTGTCCTTCAGTTCACAAGGACAACGCTGGGTTTGCTGCAAACAGTTTCTTTCTCCCAACATGCCAAACCCCTCTAATCTAGTCTGTCCAAAGCATACTTGACCCAAAATATTTTTGCAGGCCTGACCTCCTGTCTCCTGTTGTGACCTCTGGGCAGGACTATGGTACTGTACGTTACTCTCTCATTCTTCTGAGAAGAAAAGGAAGAAGAAAGCAATCCTAAGTGTGAGCAGTCCGGCTGGAGCAACCCCATTTAATTCACTGGAGATCCCTCTGCTAAAGATCTGGCTTCAAACACGACCGTCTCAGTGCACATACCACTGCATGTCAGAGTGCACTTCTCTTGCCTTTTGCTGTCTCATGGGGAAAGAGTCTCTTTAAAATTAGCTTAAAAAATCAGTCTGGGAAAAGATCCTGGTGCTGAGTTAGGGAGAAAAGGAGACGTGAAACCATTTTTATGCTCAAACTAAGAGATTTTGGATGGGGAGGGGGCATCTTCGTGCCTTCCCTACACCACCTTTTGTCCTGGGAGGAATGCCTCTTGGTTAATGGTGCTGCTTCACTGCTCAGCGTCACACTCCCTTTGGCCTGGTGCTTACAAAAACAGGTGGGCAAGGAGCAGCCACTAATCACCTAGAGATGAGTGCCAGTGATGCTGATCTAGTTTCATTGCTTCCATACACTCATCCTTCTTCCTGGGTGTACTGACYGCAGCAGCCAGGGGATACTTTTAAGTGCTGTTACAGCTGAAATCAGACTAGAAAAAGGCAGGGAGGATTAAGAACAGATGATGACATAAAATTATGGAGGTCATTACCTGTGGTGCCCAGTCATAGGAAGAGGGTGAAGATGGGGAATAGTGAAGCATTCGTGCTGCTCTCTGGACATCTTTAGGATGGGGACCTGTTCTTGCAAGCTTGTATAGAAGCTTGCACAGGGGGAGCTTTGTCCTAACAGGGGCTTGGAAACCAGGAAGTATAAATGTATTGTATAAATACTGAATAAAATTAATAAAACCCAGAGGCTAAATTCTTTGGCACTTTATCACAGCCTTGAGACTCAGAATATTTCTGTGAAACTTCAGGCTGTTAGAAACAAACAAAATAAAGATCCTGTGTTTGACAGCAGAAGCTGGATAGATTTATACTAGCAGAACAAGGCAAGATTTTTAATCATGCAAAAAATTAACTACTGAATGAGTTATTTAGGGATGTGTTGAAAGCTCCAGCACTTTCGTTCATTATTTCAATATTTAAAGAGATGATGTTTTTTAACAGAAGTTATTGACTACAATGAAAGAACAGATGGTTCAAATTTCATGGTCTTTTTTTACAGTTCATCAGTTTACCAAATTTTTTCACACCTTAAATCTGTTCTGAACGGGAAAGTCAGTCACTTTTGTGCTTTTCTCCTAGGCAATATTGCTTACTATTCATTTTTATGTTTGTTAATATTTTATTTTTCAAAAGTCATGTGTGGTTCAGTCAATGGTGAGACCTTGCTGCACTAGTGTACACAAGATGTAAGAAAGTTCCTTACAGTCTACACTGACAGAAGACTAATGGGTGGGAACAAAATTAGAAGTACAAACTTGTCAGGATTACATCATCTCAGAAGAGGCAATGTGAAGGCCCTAACTCCTGAGAAAGCTAAACCTGCTGGCAAGGTCCAGAAGCTTTCATCAACAGCGAGATAGCAACCACACCCAGGACTGCCTGTCTCCAGTAACACAGCCATATTTTGGAACTAAGAAGTGGGAGAAGGAAGAGATATTCTGGGTTAAGGGTTTGCTAGGCCAGTAAGGAGCCCTATCTGATAGACAAGGCACAGTTACAGCTGCCCCCCACCTCTCATGCACTCTGTGAAGCCAGGCAGCACAGCATCTGCCTTCACAGAGCTACCAGGCAGATGTTTTCACTGAATTTTGTTACTCTTCATAGCCTAAGCAGACAAAAAGGCACTTCTCTTAGGCTATAAAAAGCATGATTTTTGTCATCCTTCATGGCTACATGAGGATGAGATGACATCCTCAAGAAGTGCCTGTATCTCCTCATTGGCTGTAGAGTGAGCCAAGACTTCTATGGGTGGCTAGTTGGGATCTCAGAATGAATTGCAAGTGCAAAACTGTAGCTCTGGAAAGCAGACCTGGGAGTCTGAGCAACCACTTAAAAGCAGAAAAGAGATTGACTTTGCAAGCTCTACTCCAAACATCTATTCTGGGATCTGCTGTTACCAACTACTTACACCATCCGATTTAGCTTTCTTGGGAGGTAACTTGTTTGTGGCCCTGCAACAGCCATCATACATCATAACTGCTGAGGAGGTATCCAGTCCCTGATCCTATGATTCATCAGGTGATGAATATAGTGCATGCTTAGCTTCAGTGTTGTAATGTCTCTTGTTTAGACAAGAGACATTCAATAAAACTGAGTTTTCCCACTCAATAAAATTGAAGATCTCTCGGTAGGTATCAGGCTCCCTAGACAATGCAGCAGAAGAATTAGGTATTGAAAGAACAGAATTCATTAAAGTCAGCACCTTAAATGGGGACTCTCTTAAGACAAACAGKAACTAATGACAAAATGTGAGGTTTAGGCACTGCTCCCCCAAAAAGCTTTAAAAGTCTATCTGTGGTTAAGATTTGTAGCCATGAATCTTCTCCTGGATGCMGGCACTCAACCCAAGCTAAGTTTGTTCTCTCTCTCTCTCTTAACTTTAGTAYTARCTTCTATGAGATTGAGGTTTTAGTACTTCTATCTTCTGTCTAATAGGCACTAGAGTTTGAGGTCAACTCTCTCACTCCCACAAGAGTACTCCAGTTGCTGTTCTGGACAGACTCTGGACAGATAGAGGAGACTCCGGCAATTTCTCCTCAATTGTAATTTGCATAAGTGATCATCTATTCAGGAAATCAGAAAGCAAAACACAGGACCTCTCAGTCCTGTAGTAAAGCACTAGAACAAGAGCATCATCAGTCCACCCTTGCTTTCATGAGGCTGTATTCACTGGTGGAATAGCTGACCCTCGTCACCACCTCACTCACCAGCTGGGACATGTGCCTAGGAACAAGCTCTATCAAGAAAATTTAAACTTGGCCTCCAACTTCTCTTCTCTTGGGCACCAAGAGCTACAGCATACGAGGGAGACTTCCCAACATTTTTTTTTCCCAAGCTCGCTCCTTTGAGTACACCCAGCTGGTGAGGTCACATGAATAAACCCAAATTATTGAATTCTTTTCAGAAAAGGCCTGTCAAACCTGAGATGGTTCTGTTCAGACACTCAGAAACCAACAGAATTTAGGAACTTCCAAGTTTTGACTTCTGGGATTCAGGTTATTGTGAAACCAGTCCATTCGGCTGGCTTTCCTCTGGACCTAAAATCCATTCATTGAATTTTCTTATCAAAGATGAATTCTGTTCAAAGAATAGCAAAGTGTGGGAAGTACTTACAGTCACTTTGAGCAGCAGTCTGTGCCTGAAGCCATGACATGGTGCTCTCAATGGCCTGTATACAGCACCTAAATGAACAGGAATTACCTTGAGAGTGTCTGGTGTTACATATTGCCATGTCAGAGTAAATCAATTGCAGCAGTGTTCTCACCATGAACCCTTGGTCCTATTTTTCCCCCAGTGTAATGCAGTGCATTACAACTCCACGTCTTTAGAGGTGAACATGTTTCCCTAAGGCTGATGCAGAGCACTCTGACGCCTATCTAGCAGAGATTGTAGAGATTATAGCTGGTAAAGATTGCTATCAGGGTATCATAGAATCATAGAATTGGAAAGGTTGGAAGGGACCTCTGGAGATCATCTAGTCCAGCCCTCAAACAAGTGGCCCATATGGGGATTGAACACACAATCTTGGCATTATTAGCACCATGCTCTAACCATCTGAGCTAAACCTAACCCTAGGCAGGTTTAAGATGGATAACACAATGAAAAGTGGAAGGTGGGGGAGAGACGTGAATAGTCAAGAACGTGCATTCATTGCACTCCAACCATTCCTGCCCAAGCCCTAACCCCACTGGGCTCCAGCTCTATCCATGCCATGTCTGCACTGCTCATAAACAGCTGTGCTGTGGCAGGATTTGTCACCATTCATGAGCAGCAGTTTGTTCAGGACCAGGACCCCTTCCCTCTATTTCTACTTAATATTTT
Organism: Rhea americana; assembly: GCF_003343005.1. Lineage (NCBI taxonomy): Eukaryota > Metazoa > Chordata > Aves > Rheiformes > Rheidae > Rhea > Rhea americana. The sequence continues at coordinate 45,275 of NW_028186412.1, read as the reverse complement.
TATCTGTGAGGATGGCGAGACAAAATTACTAATGGCAAACTAATGCAGAAACGGATAGGAGAGATGAGGTCAAGCTACTTAATGTGTGTGTTTTTGTGTGTGAGCAGCATAAGCTGCAAGGGCAAAAGTGAAATGTGGCTGCTTGTGTTGTGTTCATCACAGGCGACAGGCCAGGGAGAACAGGAAAGGAAGGGAGGGGAATGCAAAGTTCAGTTTCAGTTACTCATATCCAGTAGCAATGATGCAGAAACAGGCAGTCTTGCCAAGACAAGGCAAGTTTGCAGAAGCGTTTGCAGAACACACCTTCTTGCTGTGATCCAAGTCTGCAAGTGAGCATGAAACACCCTGTTCAGAAAGCCTCTAACTTCTGCAGATAAGACTTGTGCTTATGCCCATCTGCAGAATTCAGCATTCAGCTGAAAGAAGTGACCACTACAGATCCCGAACCAGCTACCTCTGTAAATAGGCAATTTGATACTCCTTACCAGTTACAGAAGCTGCTTATACTTCAACTGGGAAAGAAAAAAAAAAAGAAAAAAGAAAGACAGAACAAAACTGAGGAAGGGAATGAACTTTGCCGGGCTCAATTCACTGTAGGAAAAACTTCAGTCACGGCTGAGAACTGATGTCATCAGAGAAGACTGCCTCATCCCTAGTCTGTGCCCCAACTCCATGCCAAGACCAGCTCAGACAGACGTTATGATTCTGATGGTAAAATTACAAGCAAAGTCCTCTGGACTTTTTTACACAAGAAATCTGTTTTCATACTCTGCTGTTGTACAGGATATAGCATCTATAGACCTCAGAGCAAAGGCCTTTCGTCCATTATTCACATTTTATAAAGAAGAAAATGTGCAGAAGCTGGGGGTAGGGATTACACTTTCAAGGTCACAAGCTAGTGACAGAATTGGGGGGGAAAAAAATAAGTTTCCTGAGCTCTGTCCAGCTCTCTGCACTTACACATAAGCAAAGGCTTCCCTGAGGTCTTGGTAGCTAGAAATACCGTGAATTTGTAATCAAGAATTAAGCAAGAATCAACCTGGCTGATACCACTTTTGTGTCAAGAGTTCATTGTTTTCCAAGTTGTTGTTCATTGTTTTCGTTTGAATCGGAGTAAACTCGCTTCTGCCCACATCTGAAGGGAACAATACTGAGCGTTCAAAACTCTTTCAAAAAAAGAATTGCCTCTACCGCTAGACAAACACTTTTAACAGTGTGTTAGTCTAGTAACTAAGGGCAGATTATCTCAGTGGCTTAGAGTGCTCTTTGCTGGTTGATACTGGCTAGAACCCTCTAAGTTAAGCAAACATTACACATTAATCTAGCATCTTTGGTGGAATTGGGAACTGATCCTATGGCTTACCATGTTTTTAATGAGTTTGAGCACTGCACTACCAAGACACTGCTGGAAAGGAAAGTGTGTTGCATTTTGAATTGGTCAGGGTGATATTTTGCTGTTTTATTCTCCTTATAAACTATTCCTCATGTTCCACAATAACAGAGGAACATGCTTTGTTCCTCTCAAGATAAATTAGGGGACTGTATTTTCACATTGGCTACTCTATTCCTTACAACCCCATTTATAAAAAGTACTTTGTGGCATCTTCAACATTTCAATAACAAAAATTTTAAATCCAGAAGGGTCTAGTCTAATCTGATCTTTTGAACAAAACAGCTCGTAGAGTTCCACCTTGTCCCCTCAAGATCTTCTGTCTGCCATCCTAACATAATGAGGTAACATAGGAAGGGCAGGGTTTTCCAAGAGATGTGCCTAAGACAAGTGAGTGAATCACCTTCCAGATGTACCTGTTGCTCTCCAAAGAACAGAAAAGCCTTGAAGATTTGCTTAGACTAAATACCTCACATGAAACCTTCTGAGAGTAATTCAACGCAAGAGCTAAATATCTAAAGTTAAGGGAGAACAGCACACAGATTAAGGAGTCAGAAAGAAAATATTGATAAATATAAGAGCTAAAAAGGAGGAGAAAACTAGTGGAGCAATATGGATCCCAGTTCCTAATGTAGTGCAATTGCTGAAAGTTACAGTTTCAGTTAACTGTTACAGAGAGGAGTTCATCTCTACTTCACTCCTCCTGATAAGCTCACTTGTGGAATACTTAACCAGTTTCTTTGTTTCACATCTACACAGAAAAGACAGAGAACATGCTAAGACAGATTTCACTGTGATGTGTAGGTGATAGGCTTTTCCTTCTGGTTAGGCAATATAATGCCAGTTTTTCACGGTCTGGGCACTGCGTTACTGGTACTCCTCCTAGACGTGCAGTGAGGCTGACTGAATCACTGTCAGCTAGCATTAAGAAAAGGATAAATTTAGCTTAGCTATTAGTGGAAATGTTTGGCTAACAAATAAGACAGTGTGATATTTTTTCTGAATGCTGGATGCAACCATAGCCAGTGACCTGGCTGCTAATCTGTATGTAAATACTGCATGGATAAAATTAATTACTTTGTCCAAACTCAAACAAAACATTCAATTCAGCAAAAAGAAGAAAGCTTCCATGGAGGTCAGTCTGCGTGCAAGACACTGAGGTCAGGAAGCGTGAGCCATGTGCATTTCAGAGTGTCACTTGCTTTTGCAGTGTCGTCCTGCCCTATGTTGCCGAGTTCCTTTTGGGTGACATCACATCTCTTGTGGAAGCAGCACTGAGATCTCAGCCGAGAGCTGTAGGCACAGCTAGGGTGATAGTGCAAGAAACAGTAAATAAAATATGCTTTCAAAACCAGTGTTTGTCAGACAAGGTAAACAGGAATGTGGAATAGCATGTGCCAAGTGCCATTTTGCAATGCTGGCCCAGGCCATCTAATGTCTGCAAAGGGACCACAACTTGCAATGTTAAAGGAAAGTCATCACAACCTGGGCCAGGCATCTAGATCAGRTTCTCATCCTGTACCTTTCCTTGCAGGCAATTCCTGCTGACTCCTAGGGTTTTCCCTCTGGTGTGCACAGGTTACAAGATCTCTCTCTCATCCCAAAGTAGAAGCTTATGCCTCTTAAATCCACCATGAAGTGGAGCTCTGAAGGAATACAGGAAGATGGCAATCCAGGGGATGTGACTGAGCACAGAAGCAAAAGGCTGAACACATAGCACAGTGGAAATCAGCAGGGAAGAGGTTAAGGGCTGGGACAGCTTTGGGCGTATGGCTGAGAAGCAGCAGCACAAGCTTTTTACAGCGCCGAGCAGCAGAGAGGGTGTGACGGGAGAGCTAACAGCGCAAGATGGCCACATAGGAAAGCAGCACTGCGCTGACTCACGGGCTGAGTCAGAGCCTTGCCAGACCTCTATTCTTTTCCCAATCAGGAAGCAGCAACTTCCCACAAACTTCTTTTAAGGCTGCAGTTTGGATTCTGAGCATTCCTGCACTAAGCTGCCACTCACGATGATCCCCTGTGCCCTTCGATGCCTGTAACCCAGTGGGAGGCCCAATCCTTCAAAGCACAGCGGGTCCCGAGGGAGGAAATCGGTGCTGTGGCCTGTTCTAGGCAGCAAAGGAATTTTTTGCTGTTCAGCCCAGGCAAGCTTGCCCTGTACGGCAAAAGACTGTCTCTCTCAGGAAGGGAGGCAAGGGGAAAATTCAAGCTCAGAGATTTCCATTCTGGCACTGGCCCCTTACCCTGCTCAGGAAAAAAGCCCAAATGCCGCTCATAGTACTGAAAGAGCGTATTGCATGCCCTGATTTTGTACTCTAAGGGTGGGCAGAAGATCTTTTCACAGTCTGCAGCGTAAGACCCAAAAATTCAAGAAAGAATACTGGCTTGGCTAAAATCCCATCCTGACTCAAAAACAATCAGTGAAAACCAGCAACTAAAAATAAGAGTAAAATGTCATAAATGGAAGAAAGGGGAAACAGATAGTGAAGAGTATACACAAGAAGCTTTAATGAATAGAAGAACGACACAAAGAACAGGAGAAAAAACCTGCATTGGCAAGGCAAAAGATAATAACAGGGAGTTTTTAAAGCACATTAGGAACACAAGAAATCTTTATAATGTTATAGGCCAAGAAGTAGATGGGAAAACCATTAACAACAGTCCAAACAGGCAGAAGACTCTAAATGTTTTTGTTCTCTTTTAGGAAATAATGTATTCTGCAGGCAGTCCTTTGATAATCTCAAAGACGTATTAGCATTAAGGAGAGAGACTTATCACTAAAGTACATGCATCCTAGAGTACTGAAAGAGATAACTGAAGAATATTTGTCTCCTGGTGTTACTAAATAATAACCTTTGAATAGTACGGAAACTCCAGAGACTAGAAGATYGTGGACATTGTGGGAATGTCTTTCTTCAATAGCAGCACAGGTTCAGTTGATAAAGTAACTGTGTGAATGTAATGAATTGAGAGTTTGCAAAATGTTTTATTTGTAGTGAGTGTCAATCTGGTTGCAAAATGGGTACTAGGCAGTACATCTACCACCCTTTCTCAGTGTATTAGAACTACAGACATCTCAAAGATGTCACTTAACGCAGTTTTCTGATACGATCCCACAGGGATTGACACTGTGGTCTCTGCTATTCCACATTTACATCAATGATCCAGAAGTCAATATAAAATCACTCTGAGAAAAACTACCATAAAGAATTTCAGATGGTAATTAAGAGGCCATGCTAATGACACTGGCAAAGAATTTCTTTTCAAGCCAGATGCATTTAAATCAACAAAACGTAGTCATTCATCTAGTAACAAAGACCACACGAAACTTTCTAACCCACAAAATAATGACTTTGAGAAGGATTTAAGAATCACCATGGACATGCCTCTGAACTTGAGCACCCCGTGTAGTGGAGGGTATGGGAAAAAGGCCAGTGTGATCCTCACATATATAAACAACCGTACAGAAGCCTGGGGGAGGAAAGTGATCTAATCTCTCTAGTCCACATGGGACTGGTGTTGCAATACTTCATATATTTCTGAGGTTGACAAATGGGAGAGAGTGCAAGAAAGAGCCCTCWAATAATCAGTGAGAGGGAAAAAATGCTTCTAAGAGACTAGAAGAGTCCAGTCTGCTTACTTTATCCAACAGCATTTGCAAGAAGACTAGATTACAATGTGTAAATACCTAGGAAGAAAATGTGTTTTTTAAATTGCAGAGAAAGGCACAGCAGGCACCAGTGGTTGGGAATAAAGTCAGATAAACTGAATTTAAGAATAAGGTGTAGCTTTGAGCCATGAGGATAATTAACTACTGGAGAAAAATACCAAGGCAAGTGGTACATTCTCCTGTTTTTTGTGTTCCAATAAAATACAGAATACCTTTCTAAGTGATGCCACAGACAAACTGCTCAGTAGAGAGATAACTGAAGGTGCATCCATGATGCAAGCTACAGGCCGCTGTGTGCAAAGGGATCCAAGGCTCATTGGCACAGGAAGAAAGGAGTCTTTGCCTAGACCTGTCTGTGATTAGAGCTACCATGGGAAGGCAGAAGACTTGAGTTTTTGTCTTTATCTAGTTGTTTATTTTATCTGATTACACTTCAATGTATCCTAGCAACAGGGCCTGGCATCCAGGAGTTCAAATTTGCAGATGAGAGTCCGCTGGTGCTCCGTGTTGCATATACACTCTCTCAAATAACCTTTAATTCCATTCTGCTCAGCTTCAGAAAGGCRGTAGAGTGTGCCTAGTTACCAAAGCAGCCCAGAGGTGGATGACGGCTGGGGCACTACTTCGCCAAATACGGGTCAGCCACGCTGGGGACAGGGACATACCCTGACGGAAGGGAGGAGTCATGAGAGGAGAACTCCCCCGACCGGAGGAGTCTCCTCCTTCTCCCTGTCCCTCCCTCTGTGCAATGCCAAGCTGAATGGCACCTTGGYTGTCCCACCAGTTCAGGCAGACTATACTGCCTCTTCTTCAGGGAGCAGCCCAGGTGTGCTAGGGAAATGCAAGAAGAGGTTCACTYCCCAGGAAGGATGCAATTATTTTGGGCACTTCCACGTAGGAAGGGACCAGCCAGTGTGAGAATAAGGAGTAAGCCATGACAGAGGAGGGAGCAGATCCTAGCTAATGTGCCATCACACCTCGAGGAGCTGCAGAGAGGGGCCAGGCAATGAGGCAACTCTGACCGAGTACTCTGAAATCTGTCTGCTACTAGTGCGGCCTTCTTCACTGAAGATACAGCTTCAGGGGCAAAGGAGGTTTCAAACACTAACGCAGCRAGGTGTTTAGCAAACCCTTAAGCTTGTGCAGAAAATGAGCAATGGGAGCAGGATGCCAACCAAAATCTTTGTGACTGATGGCTGTGAGCCTCTTCTCTAAGGCAGGAGAAGGCTGGGGAGGGGAATGGAGCTGAACTCCCGCTCCACGGGCRAGCGCTCCAACTGCTGGGTTTCCACACCAAAGTAGGTGGCTGTCCCACCGGCAGCACCACGTTAAGAGAAAGCACCGACCAAAGCTGTGGGATACCGAGCGGCGGACCACGGTGTCCGGGAGTGCTGGACACGGTCTGAGAGCAACCGCTGGATGAAAGCTCTCTGAGCACCTGAGCTCGGGAATGCCGTCTTGGTGGGTCCTGTCAGGCCTCTCTGAGAGCAGGACGCCACGCTGCTCAGACCAAAGGGCAAAACTCTTTATTCTCTGGAGATCTTCAGAACCAGAAGCCGCAGCCCTGYGAAGGTTAGCGCTCGCCACAGCCTCTGCAGCAGCACCAGGCAGAGAGCGCTTCGCGGGGCGCAGAGGGCGGCGCACAGAGGCCTGCGGAGGGGCTGGCGGCCGAGCGGGCCCCGCGCCTCACGCCAGCCCGAACGCGCCCCGCGSCGCTCGGCGAGGCGGCGCCGCCCGCCATCGCTATCCAGGCGGCGGCGACACCAGCGCCGCGGCGCCCACTTCCGCCTCGGTAGCCGCCATGGCGGACTCCCGCCTCGCCGCCGTCACGTGGCAGGCGCTCCCTGCCCGCCCGCCTGCTCTCTCTATGGTAGGTTCTGCGGGAGCGGCTTCCGCGCGGGGTGTGTCTATGGTTCCCACGCAGTGCCTTGTGGGCACTCGGCGGGATTATGGTGGTCGTGTAGGGCCTGGTTGYGCAGGGTGGGCGGGCGGCACGGTGTAAGTGCGCGGCGGGATGCGGGCCTCGCCGGGGAGCGGGGCTGTCCGCGGGCCAGGGGTGCGCCCGGGGGTCCCCTGGAGCCGCGGGGGGAGTGGGGGCGCGGGGCCGGGGATGCTCGAGGAGGGGACGAGCTGCGGCTGGGTCGGGGAGCGCTGCGGCGTGAAGGGGCCTGGGGAGGGGGCGGCTGCGGCGGGGGAGGAGGAAGAGCGGGGGCGGCTGTGCCGGGGGAGGAGGGAGAGCGGCAGGGGAGAAGAACGGGGGCGATTTGGGGGGCGGCTGTGCCGGGGGAGGAGGGAGAGCGGCAGGGGAGAAGAGCGGGGGCGATTTGGGCGCAGGGCGAAAGGGCGGCTGTTCCCCGATCTCTGTGTTGGGCGCTGGGCAGCGTGCGTCAGTCATAACCTTCCTTTGGTTATGAGTTTACCGTGAGTTTAAAGTAAAAGCAGGAGCATAGCTAGAACTGCGTAAGAGGCAAGGAGCACAGTGATGGTCCAGCATTGGTCATACTGAAATTTCAGATCCTTGTGTTTTCAGGTTTGGGCTGTCATCAGTTCCCCTGCTCGTGTTCAGGCACTGCAGTGAATGCCGTGGTGCTGGGTTCGGCAGGATTGTTAGCTGCAGACCTAGTGCTGCACAGACACATTCTGTATCACTGGGGCAGTTCAGCTGCAGGCTTAGTCCAGCCATTTTCTCTTGGCTTGGAAGTGAGCTAATAAACCGTGCTTGGTCAGTCTTGTAGTGCTAAAGTAGATTCTTCAGTGCTATATTACTGAAAATTAATAGGGCAGTGCAGMGGTCCCAGTGAACCAAGGCTTGTTATCTGTCAGTGTTATCTTCCTACCACTTTTTAAAGKCATTTGTGTGTGTTAACTTTGTTTSCTGAAGAGTAGTTTAGTGGCAGTAATAATGTTCTTCTCAGTGGCATGTTCATATTAAATGTTAAAATTAGAAAATATTTTTSTTGCTCAAGTCATGCATTTTCTGGTCTCATTAAAAGTGAAAAATGAACAAAAATGCAGGTACAGAGTGAACAAATAACCTTTATTTGTAATATCAGAGAAGTGTATAGAATATTTAGAATGTTATCTTTTTGTCTTCTCGTTAATATTCTTTAAAATAATCTCTTGTCCTTTATCATCAAACCTTCCACTTGATAGGCTGGTACCTTTATTTATGTCTGTGCATGTCTCTTGTGTCTTAAGTATCTTTAGTCTGTGGTTGATGGATGTGCATATCTAGGTGAATCAGGAGTTAGCACAGTTGCAGATGATGTAGTTAAGGTGGTGCTGTTTGATCATCTAGGGCTTTTTTGGCATTGGTGTCTGTCTTAAATTCTTGCTATAGTGAGTTGCAATTGCAGTGTGTCCAGCTCCTGTCTGGCAGTTCTGAATGCGGTGCACGATGACAGGGCGTCTTTGTGTGGCAGAGGCTGGTTTTAGTCTGTTTGACTCCTTTGCCTCAGAAGAATTTACAGTTGCAATTCTTGGTGTCAGTTATTTCATTTTTAGGGATGTGCTGATGATATGTTAGTTTCATTTTCTAAGTCAGAGCTGGTGAAAACTTTCTTTTGAGCTAGAAGACTTTTTTAATGTAATGGTAAAGCTGTTAAACAAAACAAGCAARAAAGATCAAACAACCAACCCCCCTCCACTTTTCATTGGTCGCCTGGGGCTCTGCATAAGTCAGTTCCAAAGGACTGTGTTGCATTATTCATGTCAGTGCTGTGCCTTCACTAAACAGGGCCAGGAGAAGGGCTAGAGCATTCAGGACATATGACTATCCTAATTTAATTGTCAACACTGTATGGTCCATGTCAGCTAGCACTTCCAGTGATGATACCTAGATACGGTTTGAGTGATAGCAGTGAGACTGTTTTCAGTAGACAGTATGAATGAGGCTGTCATTTCTGGGAAGAAGAAAGAGTTAAGTTATATAACTACAAGCTGTGCTCTGCCATTTGCCTGAAGTATAGGAGAGAATAGCTCATGGCCTGTTTTATTTACTTCTATAAAGAAAACCTCAGATTCTCACTTCCGACTTTCAGACAAAACTTTTCCAACAAAAAGTTTTTCACTTTTTCAAAAGTGAATAGGTTCTGTCAACCTATTCTGTGCCAGGTGATAGCTTGTATTGCGTAGTAGGACTTGTCATTGCTTCTACAGTGCCAGGAACAATGTAGCTTCTAATGATGTCTTTCATTATAAGTTGTAGTAATGACCTTTTCTTGCTTTTGATTCTGTAGTAGTAAAAATGACCACAGCAGCAAGGCCAACATTTGAACCTGCGAGAGGAGGAAGGGGAAAAGGAGAAGGAGACCTAAGTCAGCTATCCAAACAATATTCCAGCAGAGATCTTCCTTCTCATACTAAAATCAAATATAGGTAAGTTTTGCTTTTCAGTCTCTCTTCTTGCAAAACAGGCTGGAAACATTTTTCTGTTGTGAATGCTGCTCTGAGATTTTTCACAATAGATACTCATGTGTTTGACACTGAGTATACACCAGATGTTAAATGCTACAAATTTTCATGCAGGTGTCAGAAGAGGAAACTGCTCTAATCAGCATGAGAGATAATGGAATCTTGTATAAATATTCTCTCCTGTTTCAAATGTATAAAAAATCTTCATTATCATTTTGAAGGATGAAATGAAATTTGAAATCAATGTGATACAGGCATGTAGAGTTCAGAGAAGATGCATCAGCCTGAAAATGTTTTAAACAGTTTGTTATTCTCATCAGTGAAACTACTGTTAAGGTTTTATGTTTGTACTTCCTGTGTGCAGAAGTTTCTCCTCACCTCTCTCCCTCCTGACCCACTGGTTTTTAAGAATACATATGAATAAGAGAGTTGGAGTGTTTTGGAGAATGTCAAAATCAACAGCACAAAAAATGCTGTCAAATGCTAGTTCATTATAATGGGAAAAATTGCTAGTGTCCCTTTAAAAAGTAGTGGGATGTGGAACACCATGTGCTTTGAGAGAAGTTGGGGGGAAACATATACAGGAATATACAGTGTATATTTTAACAAATTCCTTCGCTTGGTGGGGGTTCAGTGTGTACTCTTCTTCTTCCCAAATACATAATGCAAAATTACCTTTATTTAGTAGGCTAGGAGTGCCTCATTGCAAAAATAGTTCGGTATTTCATTCCAATTTGTGCTTGCCTGAATGAGACAGAGTTTTGGGGATTTTTGCAGGTAAATTGGGAATTCCAAATTYAGGTTTTTAATTACAAGAGCAAAAGAAATACTTCATCATAAAGACAAGCTATGTGCACAATGTATTTATAGTGGCTTGTGTCTGGGTTTCTTCAGGCATTCTTACTTCCAGAACTAGGTTCACAGAAAGGTGAAAGGAATTGCTTGGTTTTATTCATTAATTCTTTCCGATTTCCACAGAAAGTTCAGTACTCTCTGGATGGAACTTAATGTGACTCAAATATAAATAGTCTGTTGGTTTTGGTCAGCACGTTTTATATATATGAGGAGAAATATGTATTTATAATATGTTTTACTGAAGCTAGGGTTTTCACCAGTCCCCTCAACACTTTTTTTTCCTTAGGATGCATGGGACATTATCTGATAGATCTCTCTTGGGGAAGAAAAATATGCTCTAGTTTTGATCTTATCTGTAAGGCCTCAGAAACCTGGTATGTGCAGCAGTAACTTKGGATGGTATAACTGTGTGAGGAAAGTTGGTCAGGAGGCTGGTGTATGTTGGATAGGATTCTGGGCTTGGATCTGCTGTAGAATAGCAGAAAGCTTAGAAATAGCTACAAGATATAGATACTGTCATCTTATTTTTGCAGGAGTTAATGTTGAWTTTTTTTATTATTATTATTAATTTGAGAGCCACTGGAAGGAGTATGTAATGTACAATACATACAGAGAAGGGGAATGATAAAGAGTATGTGAAGAAATGTATTTGTATGGTACCCAGGTCATCTTATTCTTACCTGTTCATCGCAAGGTGCTGCCAGTTGAAGACTGCCAACTTCTTTTTTTTTTTTTTTTTTTTTTTTCCCCAATCCTCTCTTGTTATTTTAGACAGGCCACTCAGGATGCTCCTGAAGAGGTGCGTAACCGTGATTTCAGAAGGGAGCTGGAGGAAAGAGAACGGGTTGCTGCAAGAGAAAAGAACAGAGACAGACCAACCAGAGGTGAAAATTAAGTCTTTAACAAAGAAACAAAAATCTTAATGCCTTTGTGTGGCATTACTTTAACACAAAATTCCGTGTTGTAAGAAATTGGCAAGTTGCTGACTGCRTGTCTTGTGAGTAGAACTGAGGGGTTTCATCTGATAGTTCAGAGCTGTTGACCTGCACAGGAATGTCCCCTGGCTTTCATACTGGCTTCACGCTAGCGAAAATCTAGGCCAGCTAGCTGAAAAGCATAGGCCATCAGGCAGGCCAGCTGATATCCTATGATTGTAATGAACTGGCAAMAAATACGTACAGTTAATAAAGGGCTTTTTTGTGCTTGGAAAAATGAGGCAGGATGGGAAAYGGGAATGACTCATCTTCTACTGTTGCAGCACAGATGAAACAATTGTGTTTTAAAGTATGTGATACTGTTCAGGTACAATCAAGTGATGAACTGAAATGAAAATCAAAAGGTTAATTGAGAAATAGCCATTTTTAATATTAAGGTTGACAGAATTTAGTTACTGTTTGTGGTTTAGAATGTGCAAARCTTACACAGGTTTTATGGGGCTTTTAAATTTACAGACCAAAGCAGATAGGATTTGAATGCAACTAAGACAACAGTAATACTTTGTGGTGGCCCATAAAAGGAACACTCCAGTTGGATATGTAAATGGGGATATTTCTCTACAGTTTCTTCTCCTGCTGTTCTTCTTTCATGAAACAGTGATTTCAAAAAAATTCTGAGAACAAGTTTTGAGTTTAGAGTTGTTAGTGCTTCCCTCAAGGATATTTCCAAGGGAGGAATTGTCATGGGCAATAAGATTAAGAGGTGACAAAAAGCGTRAGTTCATATCTCTTAGTCAAAGATAGGGTAGATTGATTGTCACTTTTTTGACATTAGATGCTGTAAAATGAAATTAAGTGGCTGTTTTTATTTTAAATCTTATTCATTAGAACACACAACATCATCCTCTGTGTCTAAGAAACCTCGACTAGACCAAATTCCTGCAGCAAATCTTGATGCTGATGATCCGCTTACAGATGTATGTATGTTCTTCTGTTTTCTCTGACCTGTCCTTCTCCTGCCTTGGTAGAAGGCAACACTTACTAATTTACTATTAATAGGATATGTATTTTCAAGTCTCTTAAAGATTTAAGACAGGTAACTTCTAACTGGTTCCAGCCCATCTTTTTTCTTCAGTTACTCTACTCTGATGGGAATACTAGTTCAGAGGATTGTCTGAATGCCATTCTGTAGTGGTGTCCTTACAAAAGAGCAAACATACTGTGATTACTCACATGCAAAGATTAGGAAACTCAAAATACCACTTAAAGGATGGGGAAAGAGTGWCTTTAGATTTAGTGAACCACTGAATTAGCTAGAATTCCCCAACAGCAGAGCTGTTGATATATACTGACTGTCTGCATAAGCAATGGATTCTTGCTTTTGGTTTCTTTCCTTATGCTGACGTCTGGTATTTATGTCTAGTGCTTGACTGTAGGCTAAGTGTTTTGTGTTTGTTTATTTTTAATCTGTTGTATTTAGTCACATCAATATTAGATGTGGTATTCAGGCACGCTGTTATGATGACTTAGGTTACAATGATTGGACAGTGGTTGACAGTCATTTTCTGGAATCTGTTAGCATATCAACTGCTGAATTATAAATAATGAATTGCAGTCCTCCAAATAAGAACAAAGTCATACATTGTGTCTTGGCCGTACTTTATAGGACAAATAACCCTTTGTATTGCATTTGATGTTACTGCAAACATCCAAGTACTTCAGAAATCATCCAGCAGCAAATTGCAGCCCTTAGCTGGGCAGACTAAGACTGGTTTTGTTGATTTTGTTGTTGTTGTTGTTTATTTGTTTTTTCTTTTTTTTTGTTCAGATAAGCAGTATGTCTCTCAGTAACTTTCAGAATTAAAAATAAATGAGCAGCTTCCTGTTTCCTTTTGTTGCAATTAGGAAGAYGATGAAGATGAAGACCTGGAAGACAGCGATGATGATGACACTGCAGCTCTTCTGGCTGAACTAGAAAAAATCAAGAAAGAGCGAGCTGAGGAACAGGCTCGGAAGGTAAAATCTTACCCATAAAAGAGCCTTCATATTTTTTGCAAACATGTTTGTTAAAACTGTTGTGCCATAAGTACTTAGTGCCAGTGAGAACTGGTAAAACAAAGTAAGTAGCAAGCTCAGTGCTGACACARCTCTTCAAAAAGACTCTTCTGAAGAGAAGAATCTGACAGACATTTCACGGAACTGTTTGGTGCTCTTGCTTATGGCTGTGAGCTCTATTAAAACAATTGCTCTTTTAATAGCATTGATGCTGTGTTGCCTTAGGAAGGAGATTTTGTAACCAAAGCTATCCTGATGTGGGTGGTTGTACACAGGCAGGTTTATTTGGAAAATTTCCACAAAAACAAATGAATAATGTGGCAGTTAGTCTTTTCAGAATGTTTGAAGTCAACTCCATATGTAACTTTCATAACTCTCTATTACCTCTCTRTACTGGTAGAAAACCTATGCTATATACATGAAAGGGAGGGAAGTTTCTGTAGTTGGAGATTTCTCCAATGAGTGGCATTAAATTTTATGCCTTTGGCTCCCATATCGTGATGTAAGAAGTATTGTTATATGAAGGTTCTACCTTAKTGTAAAAAATCCTGTCTTTGAATAATATAATCTAAGATGCTCTTTAGAACRTGCAAAATCGATGTATTAGGTATTGATCAGGATGTTTGCTGCTGTGATGACTTCAATGTTTTAGGGTCTCTGGACTAATCAGAACCTTTGCCGTAGTTCAACATGCACACCAATAGTAGTAACTGTTGGAATGTGTWTCATGAGTGCTCTCCAGTCAAGTCAGCTAGCAGTAAACAGTACTAGCAGGTACTGATGATAGGTAGATGATGATAACATTTTAACTACTGTAGGTGCCAGTGTAGTGCTTGACCACGCTTATGGCTACCAGTACAGAAATTATCTTTAAATCAGCAAGGCCTGTAAAACCAGTGAGATCTGGAATTTTAGATTTAAGAACTTTGGAARGTTAAAAGATATACCAGTGTAAAATTTTGCTATAGAAGACTTGTTGAAACTCACCATCCGACCTGTAAGTACAGTTTTAAGTTAAAGTGTATCTGAAAGCATCTCTGCAGGCATGCCACACAGCAATATTCAGTAACGTGTAATTGTGTTCTGCAATAACAACATGATGAAATKACTTATATTAGCAACAGTTCTTCCATGTGTTCCTGTCTGAAATGTATTAAAATACAACAAGTTCAGGRTAGCAATGTGTGGGGAAGGCTTCTGTTTCAGCTCTCTTGCACAGAAATCTTACGTGAAAATGTATACAGGTCTAAGGTTTTATCATGATTGCCTGATAGTTGAAATTTTGCATCTGGGTTAAACAGCATAGTTTGTTTGTCACATTTCAATTTATAAAACTCACGTTATGAAAATAATGATAGTAAATTGCGGCACACAAAACTAAGTGCATTTTTCTCGGTTCACATGTATAAAGCAAAAGGACTRTTATCAGATCTGTGAAATCCTTTTTGTCACTAGAGGGTGCTAAAAGCTGTGAAGTACCTAGTGTAGAACTTGTTCTATTTTGCTGTCTTCAATTGTTATTATTCTCTATCTTCATGGATGTTCCCCTTCCAAAAAAAGTAGAGATTATAATCTCCCACACTGTGCRCATATTCAGTACATGCATAGTTATCTGAATGAATCCTTTTGTTTCTTTGAAAAATAAGTATTAGCTATTTATTTGTAGCAGTGCACACTCACTAAAACTTCTGTTTACCCTGTCAGTAGGTAGTGATTTCTGTTGATAGGCTTTTCTAAAAATTGACATCTTCAGTAATGAGTGGGCACTGTAAAGTACTTGGATCTTTCTTTCCTGTCCCCTTTCCCCTCTCCAGAGTAGGAAGCAAAGACTATGTTAATGAAAAAGGAAAAATCAGCCACACAAAGTAGAGTTCAACCACGCTGGACTCTTTGTGAGTAAGAGACTCCTTACAAAAGATCGCTTAGGTATTTTGACTTCAGGGGTGCCATCTGTTTAGATTACACTTTGTTTCCCATATCTTTAAAATGAGGCATTATTTGCAAAGCATTTTATAGCCATTTTGTATAAATACTTTTCCCCATGAGATTTCTGGTATTTTGTTATCAGTGTATTGCAAACCATGATTTAAATCTAATTTTATAAGTGACTTTGTTAGTCATGCAGCTAACTTCAGGATAACATTTCCATGTGAACGCTTAATTGTATAGTTGCTGTTAATCCTAATCTACATAAAGAGATAGTTTATGTATTGAAATACTTTTTCCATAGTAGACAGCATCAGTAAGCTAATAGTAATACAAAAGGGAACTCCAGACTGAATGCCTGCTTGCTCTTCGTGTTCTTCTCGGATCTCCTTCTTATACAGACAAATTAACRTGGGGTCTTAAGATGGCAGTACATGTTCTTAGAACATGTTAGTCTTCGATGAAATTGGTTAAGTATAGTACTGTATCAGGAATTTCAGTATATGTAAATATTGCCTAATATGTGAAATGCTAGTACAGTTGTTTTTGAGACTTTTTTTGTAAGTTAGCTTCATATTCTTGTTAATTACTTTCACTCATCACCTTACTCGKTATTTAAGTTGCTATTGAAAGGAGGATTATTCCTTTTAAAATATATCTCTGGTAAGACAAGACATAAAAACCAAATATGGGRATCTGCTGTTCTTTAAATTGTCATGCTCTCTCTAAAGTTCCCGTGTGTGGTAGCATCAATTTGCATAGAAAATCTTTGTACAGAATTTGGATAAATTTTAGTATTTGAGGTTCTCACTACATTCACACTGATGTTGTCCTTTGATCTATAAATAAAATTAGAGATTGCTGTTAAAGCCTGTTAATTTCTCAAAATGCTTAAATTTCCATGAATTTTGTAGAAACGTTAAATAAGCAATATAAACTTYAAAAAAAATCAGCATAGAATTCATCTGGATTCATTTGTCCTACCCTCCAAAATTTTAATTTCTCGAGTTGTTTCTAATAGAGACTAAAGKGACCAGCAAATTTTACTTTTGAAAGCCATTTCTGTGCAAATCTTCTGGGTCTATTTAAAACTGTACAAACACTAGATCTGCTGTCTGTGCTTAACGCACAGAAAAACGGATAGTTAGCAGGTTTCATGTGAAATGAAACTTGTCTTCCATGTATACTCCAAATTCAGCATATGCCTCTCTTGCTTTTCAATTTTTCGAGTACTTCCTTAAAAGGTAAGTTGAAATAATTAAAAACAAACTTTGAGCATTCCAGTGAGCAGCTGAATATACGTGTACAGTTCCAGCAAAGCTATTTTAAAATCCAGTCATTTTACACTTATCTGAGAACAGATGCTAGGTTTTTGGTTTGTTTTCCTCCAATGTTATTTCACTAAGTGTTTCTCCATAACTGAATATATTACTTTACTAAGAGTCCAAAGAGAACCACTACAGATCTTAGCTCTATCTTGTGTTCTAGCCATGTCTTCATCTTCTTTCTAACATTCAAATAAATATTAAAAAGTGAATCTTGATGGATATTTACACTTTCACTTAAAATTTAAGTGTATAATTAAAACTAGAATATCAGATCAGTGATTAATCTTTGATTAATTAGCCTCTATTAATAAGGCTGTGATTTTCAGTCTTTGAAGTGTGGATATTTCTGTTTTTCTTTCAGCAGCTCAAAATCTGTAAGAACTGTACAGGATAGCGTATTTTAATGCAATTGAGTCATTTCAGGAATTTCAGCACTTTCTGTAAAACTAATCTTGCTCTGAGCTAAGGCTAAGATCCTTACTAAAAAAACACTGTAGTAACAATAATGTTTTTCTTTCCTTTGCGGTCAGAAATATGCCAAGGGACTGTTCTTCCTACAGCAAGATAAGGAATAATTGTTTAGTTGAGGTAAATATAGTTTTGTCCACGTTCTTTTTTCCAGCTGTGATGCCACATGGCGAGTTCAATGTTGTACAGTGGAGCCTTGCTGTGAGATCCTGTTCACATAGTTTCATCTCCCTCTGCTTCCTTGGGATATGGGACTTCCTCTGCCAGTCCAGTCTTACTGCCTCCTCCATAATATTTATATTCTATTGTGTCTGCCACTAACATGATGGCAGCAAAGGAAGAAGTTATTTCCTACTGTCGATGGGGTTGACTTCTGATTTAATTCTGTATATCTTTGGTACAACACACAGCCATTGAAAAGCATTACACTGTGCTGTATGTAGTGATGGAATAATCTGTAGCATGTTTTTTACTAAAATGGCTTAGGGAAATTATAAACCTTATCTCACTGAACAGAAAGGAAGGCAAAGAGGTATTATTTCAGAAATGGTGGAGTGAGTAGAGTTATATTATTCTCCCTCTTAGGCTTTTTTTCTGTTGCGGGTTTGTTGTATCCATAGTGTGTTAGCTCACCATGCCTTTATTCCAGCACACAAAACAACATAGGCTTTGGAGCTATCTGAGCTGCTTATTTTGTGAGCGGCTGTGCTTGATCATGCCCCAGAGGTGTGAAGTTCAGACAGCTAGGAAGGTTTGTCTGGTCTGCTTGGTTWGATACAACCCATGCTCCATTGCCTGGAGAGTCCCAACTTTCAGTGGAGGAGTGGGTAGTGGAAGATTTATATGGAAAATTCTGAAACATAAGGAAAAACTTTTTTTTGGCTGGAGAAGAGGGATTTTGCAACTTTGGCCAAAATATGTAACTCAACTTTAGCGTAAATGTCAGCTTTACACTACCGTGGGTTACGCCTGGTATTTCCTCTGTGCCATGTCTCTAACATGTGAAATGTAGTAGCTGACTTATTTTTTTAATATTACATGCCTTCTTTGGGAGGTTTTAGTCAAGCAAATAATAAAAAATCATCAAGTCTCATCTTCAAAACTAGCCTGCATTTTAAAARTATTCTAACAAAAATGTTGACGTGACCTAGAACAGCTTTAAATGATTGAATTCCATAAAAAAAATTACTGCACACAATGAGTACTTGTATCTGCAAAGTGACTAAAGCTGCCATCATCTTTCTCAACAGTTTGCTTTCAGGAGTCTCATTTATAGATCTTTGTAACAAAAATAAGCTTATGCAGTTTGTTACTACTTTTAGGCCTGCAGAGACAACGTGACTTAAAAGAAGCAGAGTTCTGTGAACAGAGTTGATAAATGGCAAATGGCAGCACAAGGCACCCATGGGCTCTGCAGCATCTTTTACAGCGTGTAGGGAAAATTCATCTTGRAAATTAGATTTATGGATGTTTTCTTTACCTGTTGTAAATATAAAAGAAGATTTGACAGCTTCTGCTATTGTTTTTAATAACTGTATAGGTGCAAAAATAAGATGTATTAATTTAAAATGCCCAAGACTGTCCCTACCATTTGCTTTAATTCTAGTGCAGTCTTTGCTACCTTCCAGTTCTCTGGAATTGTAGCTGACTTRAGTCAGTATAGGTTTTTGCTTACAGTTACCAATTTTATGTCAGAATGCAATAGGGCTTAAAATGCCTGGTTGTAGGGATCCATATGTGAAATACGTATCCGGGCTTCCATTCTAGTGTTGTGGAGAACTGGTCAGTGCAGTGAGTGGAGCCTGTGAGTAGTTGATCCCCTGTGCATGTAGTTCAGGAAGAACTGAAGAGCTCTTTGGATTCCATATTGTATTCTCTAGGTCTCCGTTGAGATGTGATCTTAAATGCCTACACCTACATGTCTAAACATAGGTGTCTTAATCTGGAACTGAATTGCTGTCAGTGTAACCCTTGTTAGAACAGTTCTGGTGACTTCTGTGTATCACTGCTGTTAGCTTCTTCATGTTATGAGGAAAGAAAATGGGAAAGAAAAGGTTTATGTATTGTGAAAAAGGTTGCAGACATTTCTTGTCTGTAAGCCACAAAAGAAAGATGTAAAATTGAACCCTAATATTAGGGAGAAACTGCTGTTCCGTATCAAATACTTCTGCCCTCTGTGATTCCTTATTTAGTGGGATGTTGGAATAGCTGATGTTGGAATGCAAATGCTGGATTCTGAGCTGTGCTTGAAAATGCAGAACTTTGGTTTATTTGTGTTAATAACTTTAACTACAGCAGTTTGCGTTAAAGCTCCATGAATACAAGAGCAAGAGCAAGTTTTGTCTAACTGTATGTTTTAATTAGGGCATTACAGAGCTAGTCCTGAAGCAGTGCCATCTTAAGCAGCATGCCCTTCTTTGGAGATTTTCACACTGGCAATTAATTGCAACTAATTTTAAAATTTGTTTGTGAGAAGCAGTCTAATCATATGTATTTTTTCATAACCAAAACTCTGGCAGTTTTGGAGAGGTAAAATCTCTATCAGTGATCCTGCCTAGTTCATATGTATGGTAAGTTAGTATAGTACTCCAGAGTTTGAGATATCTTTTATAGGAGTATTCCACTTATCTGATGTGTTAACTGAAATTTTTTTAAAATTGTAGATAGTTTTATTAATGTATCACTTAGTATCCATTAAGTGTTTGAAGCAAGAGAACTCTGGCTAGCATCAGTGCTCAAGTTTATTGTGCTCAAATTTTGTAAATGCTTTCATCAGGAAAAGCATATCTCTTCTGGGATCTATAACATGCCTCAACCATGCTATTTGCAGTTTGAAAACAAACATCACTCATGGTGTCTCCCTGTCTTTGGTTTATATCGTTTATAAGAACCATGGTTTGAGTTGCCTGTAGCACTAACGCATTTTTTTTTTTTTTTAACTAGGATGTTTTCAGATCATAGGG
The DNA here is from genome assembly GCF_003343005.1 of Rhea americana. NCBI lineage: Eukaryota > Metazoa > Chordata > Aves > Rheiformes > Rheidae > Rhea > Rhea americana. Next base: position 25,272 of record NW_028186412.1, on the reverse strand, counting down.
AGGAGGAGACCTAGTTAGTCATCCAGATGAGAGAATTTCTTTTTTCTTCTGGTTTTTCATCAGAGTAACCCTTGTAATACATTTAAAAGTCTGTGGAAAAAATTATTGATGTATAACCAATGTTATGTTTTGAAGCGTGTAAACATTTAAGTCACTAAATATATCACTACAGCTGGTGAGTGTGGACAGTGAGATCTATTTTCTGTTGCTTATAATGCAGTGCTTAAGTTAGGCTTGAGTTATGTACTTTTTAACAGTGTGAGAAGTAGTAGGTCTTTCTGATTCTTAATATAAGAATTCTAAATAGTCTTACAACAGCCCCTGCTCAGTTTTGCCTTAAATTTCTCAATATTCATTTTAATTGGTCCCTGGAGAAATTGCAGTTGTAAAATGTAAGGTACATAGCTGAAGATGATAGAGAAGTTTAAATATGCTGTAATGTTTCTTTCTCTGATGAATACTGTATAATTTAGTCTCTTTTCTCATGAGGAAAAGGAAAATCTGTTAATCTGCATGCCATTTCAATATAATAAATATGTAAATTTAAAGCTAGAATTTAACAGTATTTCTTGGAACATCAAAGGCAAGCAGAGTAGAAATGTGTGGCTAGATTGACAGTTTATTAGCAATTCTAAGCTCTATAAAGTATATCTGCTTCTGTCCTTATTCTACTTATCCACAAGTGTCAAACAGTTTGGAAAGTCTGAGCTAGGAATTAAAGCTGTCTGTGTGGGTATTTGCAACTAAATTTCTCTACAACTAGACTAGAAAAATGTCCCAGAAGAGTAATATGTCCATACTTGATTCTCAGGAACAAGAGCAAAAGGCTGAAGAAGAAAGGATTCGAATGGAGAACATACTGAGTGGCAACCCATTACTGAACCTCACTGGCCCAGCACAGCCTCAAGCAAACTTCAAAGTGAAGAGGAGGTACTGTGCAGCCTGTACTGTAATATCCTCTTGTTCCTTTGTGTTACTGTAAGAATCTGTAAATCCCTTCACTGCCATTTTGTTTTTATTTCCTTGCTCAAATCTTGTTACAAACAGTGTAATGTGCAATTGAGATACTATTGCATATAGTGGATTGTCTTTTTCTTTTCTCTGAAAAACCACCCTGCCTGCTTTTTGAAAAAGGAGAAGTATATTTAATTGTCTGGTATTGTTCATATTGATATGAAAAGTAGCAGGACCAAAGATCCTCAGAAAGTTTGATGTCATGTTCCTCTTTAAAATTCATCTGTCCTTTTGGGGTAACTGGAATTAATAGCTAACTCATTCTGAGTAAGATTCTTGTTAATAGGTATTTCAGTTCCTCTTTTGTTTATCTAAATTAGGGCCATTATTTTCTACAAAGATAAAACTTTTATCCACTGACGTTCCTCTTGCGTCTTTCTAACTCGTGAACAKGTAGGAGATAGTTTGGATGAAGAAAACAGATTTTTTTAAAACAAAATCTGATCCACATGACTAGTTTAACACATTTGAATAAGAAGGCCAAGCCACATTTAGATAGATCTATCAATTGCACCCAATTTTCATAAAAAGTTAATATACTAAAACTAAAAATTCTGTTTTTTCCAGATGGGATGATGATGTTGTCTTCAAGAACTGTGCCAAGGGAATAGATGAAACAAAAAAGGACAAAAGATTCGTAAATGATACTCTGCGATCAGAATTTCACAAAAAGTTCATGGAAAAATATATCAAGTAGTACAGTTTTATGTGCTTTGGTGCTGAAGGACTTGGAAGGTCATGGTTGTTTCCTCCCTCTCCCTCAGAATTCATGGCTGAATACTTTAGTCATGAATTCCCAAATGCTTTTCCAAGATCATAACAGTTTCATAATTAATAGTTGCTGTGTATCTGAAGTATTTCCTTCTTTCAGTGTGCTTTCCTTCTGGATTTTAATTAAACCTCTGTGTTTCACGAATGTTTTTTTTGTTGATATCCATTTGCTTTTAACAGCCTTCATGTAAATGGTAGCGGAGAGAATCTGGTTTGCAATAAATGTTTCCAGCTGTTTAAATTGTTTTCAAAACAATCTGTATTTGTAAAGATGGTGGTTTGTAACTCATACAAATTATGTAAGTGTAAATATTATCAAAGATAGGGAATAGCTGAGCATGATAAGCTGTATGACCTGAGAAGACCTGTAGTTTTTGTGTCAAAGTGGACTTGCTTCCCTTTTATAGCTAGTCAAAAACTTAGTTAATACTTCCTCTCTAATTGCTTCTTATTAGCAACTAAGCTATGATTTGGTGGGATATCTCCAAATTAGCCCAACTTTCTGGAGTTCTTGCCCAAGTTAAATCTTGGCCAAGTGATGCACTAGACATGACCCTTTTCATTTCTGTGGAAGTTGAGCATTACTTTCTGTTCCTTCTGAGAGGATACAATGTAAGGTGTAGGGAAGCATTGAATGAGGAATATGTGTCTCTGGAACCTTGAGTTTTGTTTCTCTTTGATAAATCATTCTAGTGCTGATCCTTCAGTCACAACCACATGGCTATAAGGCTCAGTCTGTTTTTATTTGATTCAGGGATAATACCGTTGCTGGAACCCTGAAATCTGCTCATGAGTGTTTTTATTAAATTAATTGTTTAATCAAGATACTGTAGTACACTTTATTTTTCTTTTAAAATGTCTATTCTAACACATAATAGGGCAATATAAAATATGAATCGTTGAAAAATATCAGTTCAGTTGTTTCTTTGTTTTTATTCATCTCTTTTTTTTTTTTTTCCATCTTGTTTTCATTTAAAATCCTGGCCAAGTGATGCACTGGATACGACCCTTTTCATTTCTGTGGAGGTTGAGCATTACTTTCTGTTGCTAGCCTTCCTCTCCTAACCTTTACAAAATGTAGTTCAATTAGCATGAGCTGTCTACCTGGAAGGCTTCAATGGCAGAACTCGAGGTGTTTATGTACAGTTCTTGCCCTTTTTCTTGCCTATGTTATGCTCAGTTTAGTTCCTCTTCCTAGAGGCTTATAGTAATGTTAGCGTTTTATAGTAATGTTATTTGCTAACTTTTAATTTGAGAATAAGTCTGGGGTTTTTTTGATTTTTTTTTTTTAATGTGAGCAAACATAGGGCACAATGTTTTAGATTTTTGTTGGTGTGATTCTAGTATCCTGTAAATGCTTTCATTAGTTTTAGCTGTATTTTCCACCCTTTCATTAAGCAGTGCATAGCATACTAATGCCAACAGCTAATGCCCGTATTTACTTGGAAGAYAGGTCTTGAGCATGTTTAAGGTCATGTGAGTTGCTGCAGCTACAGGAGGAATACGTGTTTGTGTTTCGCATGCTGCCTGTCTCCAGATGGTAACATTGGATCACTTGAGGTAGAAAAATCGGTATAGTTCATAATTCTTTCTCCTTAAATTATAGCAACAAAATCTTGGCATATAGGCTGCATGTGAACATGTGTTTAAGGAAGGGAGGTGGAATTAAAAGCTGTACTTGTCGAAGTCTGGCAATGGAGAAGCCAGCTGCTGCTTTAAATCTGACCTAACAGCATTGTTGTCATAGCAACAACAAAAAATACATTGGTCTAGCAGTATTACAAGATATAATCACTATGCCAAAGTGAGCAAGTAAACATACAGTTTCACTGGAGAGGGGGAGATGTAGTTTCAGTGCTAGTTCAATGTCTTCATAGTAGTAAGTGCGTAATCCCAGCATTTGTGTTCTTGAAATAATGTAACTCTTTCCGTATAAAAAATACTTTCAGTAAGTCAAATGGCCACGATTCAACGTGCTCTTCAGCCGTGCAGCCAATTGTTTTCTACACATGGAAGAACATCCATTTCTTAAAGCTTCTGCATGATGTGTAGGTGTGCTAGGTCATTTTTCTGGTAACTGTCCCTTTCTGCCATGGTTCTGGAGGAAGAGCAATACAGGCTATCTAAAAATACATTGCAGGGTTGTAGCTTTACATGAGTTTTTCTTTGTTGGTACTGTTGTTCAACTAAGCCACAGCAGCCAGAGTTTGCTGATCTTATCTCTTAACCTCCCTGCTCTGAGCTTTTGTATTTTAGCCTCCTGCTATGTAACCTGACCCACTGTCTGGGAACTCTGCACTACACAAATACAGTTAGATAATTAAGGAGTCTCAAGCCTTATCGCTCTGAGTTTTGCATCACTGACTACTGAGTTTTCTTTGCCTGCCCTGTAAAATTGTAAACCACTTGGTGCTTTTCGCCTTGGAAGCGTGCTGTGCTTTCAGTAGTGGTGTTGTGGCTTACTTTTGTATTGTCCTTCTTGTGCTAATCTAGAGAAAGCGAAGTTGATCATTTTGTTTTTGTAAAACTGCAGCTAAACCATGAGTTCTTAAAGAAAACACCAGACTATGTTGTTTTATGCATTGCTTCTAGCACAGTTTTTTCCAGGAACTTGTGTTCGGGATGACAAATAATTTTCAACAGAACCAGTGTAGTTGGCAACCCAAGTGGAAGAAAGTTAACAGTCTATACTTCAAGGAATGTAATGCTTTACAGTTGTTAGCAGTTAAGATCATTTAATTTTTTTTTGTTTATTTATTTGCAAGCAGCACCTGAACTCTCCGTAACTGGTGGCTTCAAACAAAACCATGCACTGAGAATTTTTGTTTCTGCACTCAATATTATCTTACAAACAAGTTCCCCCTTTTTTAGTGTAGCCTTAGCATCAGTGTTGCCTTAGCACTGGAAAACAGGACTTTCCATAGGGACTAAGAGGTCCCCCTTTTTTAAAAAAGTGTCTTTCAAAATTTGATTTGGAGTTTGATGTAGTTATCAGGGGGTTAGCAGTATCAGGAATAAGAGCTTAATGGTAGCCCTACAACTGAAAAAAATYTGGTTTAGCAGCACTACATAACCAGAATAGATACTTTACTATCTATTTTCTTAAATAAATGAGTGAATATTAAAGATTTCATATTGTACTCAGCAAATTGGATGTATTTTTCAGGATTTCATTCAATCGTAGGTACC